>NW_024883400.1:0-88235 GCF_019059575.1 Amphibalanus amphitrite
CGCAAAAGAGGCGGCCACGGCAGCCTCGCGAGTATGCTAAAACCCCTTCGTAAAATCCCCTTTTACTCCTGTCGGAACGTTCGGGAAAGGTTTTTCGGGAGTAATGGAGAGTTGCGTCACAGAGTTATGGGGTTGTCACACATGGAGTCATTTCGCATCCATTGAGAACTCTTGAAAACTCTTTCGCAAAATGAGGAAGGCTCAAAGTTACCCTAGAACACATCAATAACTCTGCTGGAAAGGGTGTTATCGATGGTTTTCAGGAGTTTTCAGGGGAGCATTTTCAAGAGTTTTGACCCATATGGAGTCAATTTTTTTCTCAGTGCTCTCTCTCTTCTCTCTCGCTCTCTCTCTCTCTCTCTCTCTCTCTCTCTCTCCCTCTCCCTCTCTCTTTCTCTCTCTCTCTCTCTGTCTCTCTTACCTTGCTATGCTTTCTGGTCTCTGCTATCTGCAATAAATTAGTTGTTTCAAACTACCCGAAGGCATATTGCACAAATAAACCTGCCTTTTAATGTTTTGATTCACTGAAATCCATATTTCTCATTTGAATTACTAAGTCCTCATGAAAATCGCCAGATCTCAGCTGAAGCACAACGGCCTGCTCACCTTCGTCATTTATCTGTCTCAGGCAGAGTCCGAAAACCAGCGGTTATAATCCGTCAATATTTTCATATCTCTATCATGACGAGTCCCGGTCGGTTCGATGTAACTCCCTGCGGCTCGGTCAGAGATGAAGAACGGGACTATTCCCAGGGACCGGTCCACAAATATTCCGGTGGTTTTCCGTCCCGAAGGAAATCAACAGCGGCGCGCCACCCCCGCCGGACGGGTGCTGGCGGACCGGCCGCGACAGCTCGGAGGACCCCGCCGGACGGGTGCTGGCGGACCGGCCGCGACAGCTCGGAGGACCCCCGCCGGACGGGTGCTGGCGGACCGGCCGCGACAGCTCGGAGGACCCCGCCGGACGGGTGCTGGCGGACCGGCCGCGACAGCTCGGAGGACCCCGCCGGACGGGTGCTGGCGGACCGGCCGCGACAGCTCGGAGGACCCCGCCGGACGGGTGCTGGCGGACCGGCCGCGACAGCTCGGAGGACCCCGCCGGACGGGTGCTGGCGGACCGGCCGCGACAGCTCGGAGGGAGCGCCGGGTCGCTGCCGTCAGTTATCATTAGTGGTGTCAATTACGGAAAATCGGAATACTGATACCAAACCAAATACCAACCAAAACAGTGGAGAAATACCGACACCAAACCAACTTGGGAAAATGAGGGAAATAACAACTTTTTACCGATTTCTTAGCCTCTTAAACATTAGTGAGGGTTAATGATACCAACAAAATACCAAACACATTACGATTGAAATACCAAATATCAAGTTGGTATTGGGTTGGTATCGGTATACCAAAAAGTTGGTATCCGATTGACATCTCTAGTTCTCATATCTCAGCCCGCGCAGCGACTCGGCCGATCTCTGGGCAGTAGAGCGGCGACCGCCCGGTTACCATGGATGGTACTCAGAGCTCACGAGAGCCCCGAGTTGGAAGTGTGTTGCTATATGGAGACCCGGCAATATGGAATCTTCCTGTCGGGCTCAGGATATGCATTCAGAAGATTCAAAGTTTATCCAGGAATATAGCGAAGATGAAGCCATTCATGACTATCTCCATTTGCTGGAAGTTTTGAAAAGTGGTTCATGATTCACTTATTTCTTTTTGAATTTAGTTTGTACGTTTCTTTATGCTTACATATCAGCTCAGCTATGCTTGCTTAGTTAAACTATATCAAGCCAATGACGAAACACGAGACTTCTAGCATTCTCGTTGGTCTTAAATATATGTCATGACTTTTGCACTTACGACAATGACAGCCTCTAGTTTCAACAGCGCCAGTTGCCGCCCACATTCCACAGTATCGACCGTCTCTACACACGCACCCAGCCGACGTCATTTGGCGAAAACTGGAAGGATTCTACACATTGTGGCAAGTAGTAATTGCTCTGGCCTTCTCCATTGTCCTATGAGCACAAACAGACGCCGTCAGAGGCCATTGTCACGGTGACCGAGTGTGACGGCTCTGTTGGCAGTGCGCCAGCGCGCGTGACGCTGTTCCACTTACTGTGGTCGCTGGTGACGTGCCGCCCGGCCCGGCGGCCGGGTGACGTGCTGCAGGTACAGCGCGGCGGCGAGTGCCGTGCCGGCGCGGCGCGGCGACGCTCGGTCATGAGGCACAGTGGTCCAGGCCATGTCAGTGGGTCGGGTTGATGTGAGAGAGGAGAGTTTCGCCATTTTATGTCGACACTGGCGACTGCGGCCACTCGCTGACCGAAGCCAGAGGCACCCGTGGGATTACAGAACTCACCTGGTTCCTGGACATGGCGGCTGCAACAATGTCGAGGTCGTTGGGTCGTGCTTTATTGCTGGCCGGGATCACAAGAAGATTGGTGGACTGGTCGAGACCTCTGTACGTCTCTCATACCCCGAAGGAAGTAAACGCCAAAAAATGCTTCCATTGTTTGTCATGTTTGTATTGCCTGCTTCACTTGGCATGGTTATTGAAATTATTGTTCCCATTTATAAAAGCCTCAGTATGAGCAAAATATATTACTTTACTACTAGAATTCGTTTTCTGTAAGAGTTGGCATAACTACTCAATTGGCTCTCTACCTTCACTTGCTTAGTCACTGTTTCATTTTTAGCATTTTAGGGCCACCGGACTCGAAGCTCAGATTTAGCATCGCTGATTGAATCGATTCGCCAGGATGCCCTAAACCAGAGCTGTGGCAAAGGTGAATTTAGTGGCTTGTAACCCGTCGGTTTCAGTCGTAAATCCAACACCCACTGGACCGAACCAACACTAGCCCATCAGGGCTGCTGATCTCGGCGCACGAGGGCTTAATGAAGACGGAATTTTCGGGAAGTTTATCGCTTGAACTGAGATGAGCCTAATGTTTATGACTTGGACAGTGGCTAGTTGGAGGAGTACCAAAAGGGAGGTCCAATACTGTCCATATTGTCTTAGGCCTGAATATCTGATCAGTAGTCGTTGATTGGTATCAGCACACCAGTAAGTTGGTATCCGCTTGACATCTCTCGACAGGCACCTGGTAGTTCGTGTCCGTCTCTACAGATGTCGCCACAGTCGAGCGCCTGAACTGATGCTGTGCCGCAGGGCTCAACAGCTTAGGGGCGCCGTCAATGCATTTGACCGAGCGCTGTTGTGGACTGGAGTTTGGAGGCTGGAGCGAAGCTCTGAGCTGCCCCAGACCCAGACGTATATATTGCATGGCTAGCCTAGACCCTCACTGTACGTACTTACGTACAGAGCAGGCACAACGGCAGATTCCAATAAGTGAAGTAACTTGAGAAGCTTTTTGCCCAGTTTTAATGGCTTGTTAGTTTTCAGTTTATGTGTGCTTAGAATGAGTCGCAGCGTAAACCAATCATAACTTTCTGCTGTGCTTTGTCCTGTGTTTTGTGCACCACTTTGATATTTTCTTATTCTGACGTCTGTTTTGTCCCTCTGTGTAGGTTTATCTCACTGGCTTATAGTTCCTGCAGTTGTTTTTGTCGACTCAGCAATGGAAGCCTTTTACTGCCTGTCAGGCCTAGTATCCACCTCTTGAAACTGGTCAACCAAAAGCGACTTGAGAAGTAGCCACTGGACAGTTGTTTATGACAAAAACACGCCTCCTGTGGGTTGCATACTTTTTAAATCTGTTTTATACTGGATCCTATCGCTGCCTTCATTTACATTTTGCGCGTTTCACAGCAGATTACTGCATGGTAGGAGCTAAATACCTATTTTAACTCTTTTTAGCAGTCTCTTTCCGGAGCACTAAACCCAATCATATCAAAACTTAACACTTCACAAATACAAACTCCTTTTGTCTGCTCACTGCACGTTGATTCTTCATTCTTGAGTTAGCTCACATCTTATACTTAGATGGGCTGCTTGATATTGAACGACAGCAAAATTACAAAGTACAAGGCACCAGTCGTCTTTTATTCAAGGATATGTATTTGACGCTCAAATACCTGCAAACCTGGAAAACAGTCAATGATGACAATCTGACTAAGCATCTCCTTTGATGATTAACAAAGTGTCAGTAACTGCAAACATGAATAGTTTAATAATGTTCCGAGGCGTACTCAAGCCAAAACTTGTCACTTTAAAGCATATAAGGAACACAAATTCCAACTTGTTCTGATTACACGAATGCTCAGTGTTCTTGCTGCAACTACGCATTGAACAGAATGACTACTTTTGTCTGGGGAAAATCTTGTTGGATGGAATGGCACACAGATATGTCAGATAACGTTTTGCACTTAATCATAGCCACTTAATCAAAGTATAATTTTGTGTTGTTGCCTGTTACTTTAATTGGAAACCCCGTACCCTTCCTTCCTATTGCACGATTGTTGTTGAAAAATGGGAAGTGAATAATAATGTTTCTATTAATACAATATATATTCTAAAGTACCTATCCACAGGATTATTGATAATAGAAATCACAACTGTAGCTCGATTTCTCCTTGGTTGTCTCGCTGCACTTATGCGTTCAGAACTCTGCCACGGGCCAACTATTGAGGCCAACTCAATCTGCGCTCCGCCAAAGTTGCACGGAGGATGGAGGTCCCTCGGTCCACGTTTTCAGCTCGGAGAGCCGTCCACGCCGTTCGGTCCCGGTAGTTTCCGTGAGTGGACAATTTCTGCTTCTGCGAGACTATTCCGAAAGAGAGAACTCGTGGCAATGGCCGCCAGACTGTTTTGGAGTGCCTAAATGCGACAAGTGGTAATGAGCTAAAGCCATCAGGAACCGTGCATTTAATAGCATAAAAAGTCACACCATCTCTGAACTGTATTTTCTATACGACGTTTCTATTAATTTCAAAGTTGACTAAAAAACAACAACACGAATCCTTGACATTTGATCTTGAACAACGTAGGTATACACCAACAACGAAATGTTTCTAGAATCCAGTGTGGCAGAACTTCATTTACTGTACCACTTCTACATTACTTACGACACAACATTTACACACACGCATCAGGGCATATTTTAAGGCACTTACTGCGTCCCATTTTGGGACGCATCTGCGTCCCTGCCCTGTCCGGTTCCCTGACCTGTGCCCTGCTGTCTGCCCTGACCGGTACCCGGCCTTCCCTCTAAAATGTCCTGTGCCATGCCTTGCATCCTGCCGTGCCCTACTTTCTGCCCTCTTCAGTGCCCTACTCTGTTCCTTGCCCTGTGCCCTTAATCGTGCACGTGCCCTCTGCTCAACTTTGGGACGCAGTAAAAATTTGTTAAAATATGCCCTGACACGCATTTGTATTTGCTTATGCTTCTCTTTTTTTCTCTGACACGGCTTGTCTTTCCGTTGTACACAATGCTCATGCCTGTCTGACGCGTGAGTAACCGTCATGTCGCGTGTATGGGTCGTCACGTCACCTGCGCGTCCGGCTGAGCGGCCACGGCTCGTGTCGTTCCCACCGTGTTCTCTTTCTCGTCGTATGCCTCAGCGGACGCGATGGTCGATCCCTGGCAATGTACGAGCCGTGCTCGGCAGAATCGCACAGCCGCTCAGGGAATGCAGGCAGGATAATGCACTCGAGTAGCACGGTCCATGGGCGAGGCATGTGTGAGTGTTGTAACTAGTATGTACGATGCAAGATAGTGGATTCTTGGATTACATAGTGCCTACGACACACGCGTGTTGATCATGTTTTTCACTAAATAGTTAACCAAATGTTCAACCAAACCATTCAGTTTTAATCACGTTAGATAAGCTGGTAGATAGGTTCTACGTCTGGATGATGATGATATTACCAGATGATGTCATTAACGTCTCGAAATTGTATCGTTGTGTTGTGTCATCTGTGTCGATCATCCCACCGCAAGAATCATTTACACTGCGCCTGGGAGCATCGTCCTGTAAACGTATGTAATTCCGTGCGTTTATACATGTTCCAGGACTCAGCCATATGGCAGTCGGAAATTAGTGGAGCGGAAATAATCAAGATTGTCTTAGCGATAGAAATGTTTTCTACCGCATCTCCCAGAAATGAAACGGAACAGAGTGTCGTAGAATGACGGACCAAGCTGAACATGACTGCCAGAAAACAGTAGAATTCTGACTAAAACCAAACTTTTATAGAGAATATCAACTGTGGTTCGACCACCGAAAACTGGCTTGAGTTCGATAAATGCAAGTTTTTTATTAACGCGGCCCCGTAGCGCTATCGGCGGACCCTACCACCCGTAGAGGGACCGTTTTGGCCCCCCTTAAGATCTCGAAAATTTACCGGCCGATTTTCAAAATTCACATGGCTTTCGATTGCACCACCAGGAACTACTTTGTGACCAAATTTCATTGACCTAGGTCAAACCGTTGACGTCACAGGTCAGGTCAAAGGTCGTATTTTCACCCGTTCACAGACATTTCAAGAAATGTGTTGTGAAATCGAGTACCTATATTGGTAAGTTATTGAAAATCATCGAAGGTAAATTGTTCACCAAACACATACTTCGCTATCTGAGGTCACTGATACCAGGTCAGGTCACAGAGGTCAGGTCACTGGGGGGCAGTGCTGCGGAGTCAGAGTCGGAGTCGGAGTCGGAGTCGGTCGGAGTCGACAGATCTGCCCGGAATCGAGTCGGAGTCGGAGTCGATTTTGGAAACCGGATCTGGAGTCGGAGTTGGAGTCACCGAAAATCAATCGACTCCGCAGTCCTGGCAGTGCTGCGGAGTCGGAGTCGGGAGTTGGAGTCGGTCGAAGTCGACAGTTCTGCGCGGAGTCGGAGTCGGGGTCGGAGTTGGTTTTTAAAAGTCGGAGTCGGAGTCGGAGTCAGAGTCGCCGAAAATCCATCGACTCCGCAGCCCTGCTGGGGGGTCACAATATGAAAGTGTCGTGTGATAAATGTTCTATGGTCCATTTTACATGACAAATGCGATTATGTGGGTCAGGCAGTCTTTGGGCCAGTTTAGGCTACGTTCTGTTGAAGATCAGGTCAAGGTCATATCAAATTAGGTCAAATTTCAAAGTTGGTATTTTTGCATAAATTGGGTATCGATTCGATGCAGCTCGTCACGGGGATTCTAATGGTGATCTTTGTTTTGCCCTACGTGGCCTAGAACTGCAAAAATTGAGTTTGAAAATTTGACGTCCTCATTTTTGAACAGTTTTTTTTGCTATAACTTGGCCAAAAAAAAGAGATATAGATCTGAAATCTGGCATATAGATGAAGATAGTAAGTACTGTCATATATATTCAGTTTTTCTTAATCAATTTTTTTTAGATTTTTGGCTAATATATCAAAAAAACATACTTTTTGATTTTGGGGGGTCAAAATTCAAAAGCGTAAAAATCCGAGGTAGCAGTTTTGTATCCCTGCCAATTCTACACCTTTTATCTTGGATCATTTTCCTTTATCTTCAAAGCTGTAGGCCTGACAGCTCTTCTCGCGAAGCTTTTTTTCGGTCGAAAATGGCAGAACATGACGTCATTCTGACGTCATTTGCGGCCAACCTATCATAGCCTCTGTAAAAAATTAGGTCATAATGTATAAAGTTGGTGCCCGGAGAGGCCATGAAATTTTGGTGGCTATATCTGCAGCCGTTTAGTAGATATTCACAGAAAAGGACCGGGGGCCATTTGCCCCCCCCCCCCCCACGGGGCGCGGGTTAAGTTAAATACTATTTTTGCGTGGAAATTTAGCGGGGAAAACTAGAAAATTGCATAAATCTTTCACATTTCTTACTCACGATCAAATCTATCTGTGCACGTTGAACTAAATACCGAAGCATTGTTGATGTCATGGTATAGAATTGACATGTCTATGTACTGTATGTAATACCATAGACAGAACCACTTCCTTGAATCTGATTTATCAGCTTGCTGACTCTGAAAACCATGATCTGACAGGTTGTGAGGACTGGCATGTTTCATGTAGTGTCATCCAATGCCAGTTTTCCACAAGGACGTCATCGTATAAAGCGAAGTGCATAGCTCAAGGTGTTCATGTTCCCTTTATCGAACGAAAGATAAAAATAGCCGATTAAAGATTTTAGGGTGTGTAAATTTCTCGAAGCAGCTTCAGATATTCTCGTGTCTCACGTGACAGCGTCAGCGGCATTGAACAATACGGAATCAAATTACTTGCAAAATGAAGCGACCTTTCGTTGGTCAAGTTGACAAACGTAATCATCAAGCGTATGTAGATAAGGATGGATTCAAATTATATCGGGTCAATGGTAGGACCGGGAGTATTTGAAGAAAATTAGACGCGGTTTGGAACAGAGCCTTTGAAAAGCAGCCCCAGCTCACAGTTCACGGAGCTTTCTATGTGTTAACTCTCCGACTGGCAGCCATCTATCGCAGTCTTCTGTCCAGAAACCTCTGAGTACTTAGATAAACAGGTACAGAATTAAACGCAGTGCTCTTGAAAGGACAAAAAAAAAACTGTGACGCATTGTAATAAATACGATGCACAAAATGAATATTTAGCACTAGATCGTAACGGGCACGCTAGAGGAATTGGTTCTGTCACCTGGCCCTATGTTGACCGCCTTATTTTTAGCAACACATGTGTGGTCCAATTCAACTTTCTAACCTTCAAATGTTCATTCTGGCTGAGCTTCGTCAGAAGATCGTTAAAATTCAGGATGCGCTAGGAATCTGCCTACCCTTTGAGTGTAATGATTTTCATAGTGCTCAATTTGCAGCTTCAAGTGCCGTCCTTATGCACGGAACCGGCTTGCAGAACTTGACACTGAGCTTGACACTTGACTCTTTTTTTCTAGTTGTTTCTAGTTGGTTCAAAGCTTCCATTCTCTGACGGCTTTGACATGGCTTCGCTAGCGGGGCACTATAATCAGACGCATAGGCGGAACTTCGTCCACTTAAATGCGTTCACAATGTATGTGTTACAGGCCGTATGAAAACTCAGTCCGTTTGCAAACGGCCTGGTCCGATTCAGGCCGTTTGAAAACGGCCTGGACAGCCCAGTCAGTATGCAAACGGACTGAAAAGTCAGGCCGTTTGAATACGGGCTGAAATTCCAGGCTGTATGCAAACCGCCTGAACTTTCAGGCCGTTTGGAAACCGTCTAGGCCGTATGACAACTTTCGAGACACCAGGCCGTTTGCAAACGGTCTAGGCACTTTGGAAACAATCTGGTCTGCATGAAGTTAGCTGGATAATGTTGAGTTTGTTGAAGCACGACCGTTTCATGACATTACGAGTACATGGCACCATGAAATCCTGGTCAGAAAGAGATTAGCAAACTGAGGCCCGGCCCGTAGGTATAGCGCCCGGTCGACCCGGGCTTCCCCCGGACTTCAAAATTTCGCCTTCCACCGCAATGGTCAAGTATTGCCGGCGTACGCCACTGCACCGGCCAGCCGCCGGCGGTCGACCGGGCGCGGTGAGGACCGGGATATGATGAAGTTTTCATACAACACTACCATAACCCCTACCTTAATTTCTCTTGGTTCTACCCTGACTAAACCACTCTATCGTTTATCCCTCAACCGTATTGGTGTTTTTCCAGCCGCGAACGTATACCCCCCCCCCCTTGCCGTTTCGCCCCTGATTGAGCTAGAGCTTCACGGGAAAAAACGAGCGTGCTGCCCGTGATGAGAGGAAGTCGATGATACCCAATTTTAAGGTCCTAGGTCATCGGTTGACCTTCCAGGTCAGACGTCGTAAAGGGTGGCTGCTATGGGTTTTTCGGGGATGCTGATCACGAATATCATGTTAGTTATGATCATAGATGATGTCTTCATGCATTTAGGCCAGGTCGGGTCAGGTCAGGTCAGGTCAATCAGTAAGGGTTTTGCCGGGTATTCGTAGTAGGTGGCAACGGCCTCTGACAGTTTCGTAACATGTTAAGAAGGCACCAAAACTGCTCCGTAAATGTTCAAATGGTTGCTAAATTCGAATTCAGCTCCAAAAACTAGCCTAGAAACATGTAAAACTCGAAAAAGTGAACCGAGGTCATCAAAGGTCTGACCTGACCTGACCTTCCGGTGACCTTGACACCCACCCTATTGCATGGGAGCAACATCATATCCCATGTATGAACGCTTGAAACCACGAAAAGACTGCAAACGCGCGGCTAATGCAAGCCGACATACGCCGAATCGCGATTCCGGCCAAACATGGTCTCGAAAAGTAGGTCACAGGTCAAAGGACATTAGAGTCAGGGTCATGAAATTTTCAGGGTAGGTGTAAAATTGATAAACTCAAGGGTACTGAAATTTTCATCGCAAAGGGCCGCTTTTTACGCGAGTTATTTGCGAAAAACCGAAGGGAGGTCCGTGCGATCCCCCCCCCCCTACACGGGCGAGGGTTACATTCAGGATTCTGCCCTTTTCCCCTCCAAGCGGGGCCTCAAGTTTCCCCCCCCCCTCCCCTCCCCCACACACCAACGAAACGGCATCCCCAAACAAAAAGCAGAAGTGCATCAGCAACACTTTTCTTACGTCGCCCTATGTACTGCCTGTGGTGGTTTCACTGCAGGCTCCATCAACCGGATGGCCGTAAACAGGCGCACGGAGAACTTGTATTATTAGTAGTATTGTCGGGAAAACGGCCGGGCCGAGCATCTGCACAGGAAGAAAATGTTCGACGTAGACGAGTCATTCGGCAGAATGCGCAAGCATTCATGGATACAACCTGATCATCGACCAACCTGGATCCGTTAAGATATCTTCAGAGGGTGTTGTACTTCGCTAGACCGTTTGAAAACTGACTAGGCCGTTTTCAAACTGTCTAGGCCGTTTCAAACCGCCTAGGCAGTTTTCATACGGCCTGATATTTCAGGCGGTTTGCAAACGGCCGGCTTTTTCAGGCCGTTTTCAAACGGCCTGACTGGGCCAGGCCGTTTGCAAACGGACTGGGTTTTCATATGGTCTGTAACATATGTACCCGCTGTTCCAGGCTTTTCTTTTCAGCGGTCTGTTAGCTTTGACTTGCAAATGGCATTCTACCATCGAAATGTTTGCTGGACATATGGTAGTTAAATTTTATATCGCCATCATTACGTGATGACGGCGTAATGCCGAAAGCTTGTTTTGCTGTTTTAGATATTTATTTTGCCTAAAATAAAAACACTTTGACATGCGTGAGATCATTTTAAACCTCCTTAAACTTTGCACAAGATGGGGAATGTTCTTCATGGAGAAAACAACTCCTACTCACTAGACTCAAGCACAAAATCGTTTGACCTTCCGGTAACAGAACCGAATCTCTTCAATGCACGCCATGCAGTCGTCGAAGGTCAGTCTGCAGTTCTGCACATACAACCGCTCTGAGACGGTTCGTCTCGCTCTACCGTCCCACGCTGTCCACCAGAGCGAGGGACGGTCCCGCCGAGACCGCGGACGCCGACTGACCGGTCGGCCGCCGCCGACGGCGCCGACGAGCGCCCGCCGTTCGTCGTTACCGTCGGACGGCCGCCGCAGGAGCGACGTCGGCGGCGACGGCGGCGGTCAGTCGTGCGTCGGTGAGGCCTGGTGATCCGAGCGGCGGCGCGCGGTGTTGGGTGACACGGCCGACAGAGACGGAGGCGACGGTGGGATCCGGTGACCGGGGAGGAAGAACGCGGACGGAGCGGGACGGCGCAGACAGAGGTGGGTCAGGCGTGACAGCGGCGTGTCGATAATGCTTACTGTATTTGATTCGGCTGGTGCAGGCTGTTTTTTGCGGTTAAACTTTTGCATAAATGCTGCTCATGTTATCCGTTAATTGCCATGGCACTTCCCTAAAGTGACAAATGTTGGACTGGATATACTCAAAGAGGTGGCAAAATATAACAACGAACAGAATCTTTATCGTTATGCTATGGAGATATTGTCAGAAAATTTTGTAAAATCATAACATGTTTTGTATATTTCGTATGTGTAGAATTATGTCATTCTTCACATCTGTTCGCGTGGTAAATCTAAAATGTTTAAGTAAACCACGGATCTCAACAGTCAGTGCTAATCAATTCATCAAGAGTGACGTTTAATAATTAGAGCACTGATCAATGGTACGCTAACGTGAAGCTTCAAAGGGCTACACTTCATTCTCATGTAAAACATTCGAACTAATCTGTCGTGCATGTCGATGTGCTGTATTCTTACGGTCTTCCATGCATTAAACGTCAATTGTTTGATGTTGGGCTGGACGTGCATTAATTAGTGAGAGTTACAGACACTTACGGGTGTATAATTTGGAAGCTCTGCTACTCTATCATGTAGCATCTTCCGTTTTACGCTTGTTCAATTACCTACAAGCCATGGGCCTACGATATGGAGCACATAGAAAGAAGCGAGTCCATGCGAGACATTGCTGTTTATTATTTAACCCGGCAGGCGGTGGGCCTACCAGCCACCTTCCACGCGGTGGGGGGGGGGGGGGCACTTTTTTGCCCCCCCCCGTATCTCCGAAACTACTGGACGGATCCGGAAAATTCAAACGGCGTTCGATAGCCCTGTCAAATTTGTCGAAGGAAACCAAATTTCATTGACCTCGGGGTCAACGATGACGTCACAGGTCAGGTCAAAGATAAAATGTTTCACCGTTCACAGGGCTTCTAGGGAAAGCGCTATAACACCGAGTAAAACGCATTTTGTCGAAAATCAGCGATAAGGCGTCAGTTGTCTAGTACATATGTTGCTATTAGAGGTCACTGGTCATACCAGGTCAGGTCACAGGTCAGGTCACCAAAGGTCACCAAGGGTCACCACATGAGCCCAACTTCACTAAGGTTATGTGATGCATGTTTTATGGCCAGTTTTTCATTTCCAACTCAATGGTGTTGGTTATAAGACCATCAGGTACGGTTTAGGTCACTTTCTGGTGGAGGTCAGGTCAAGGTCAGGTCAAAAAAGGTCAAATTTCAAAGTTGATATTTTTGCATAAAATGGGTATCGATTCGATGCAGCTCGTCACGGGGAGTCTAATGGTGGTCTTTGTTTTGCGCTACGAGGTCTAGAATTGCTAAAAATTGAGTTTGAAAATTTGACGTCATCAATTTTGAACAGTTTTTTCGCTATAACTTGGCCAAAAAACGAGGTATCGATCTCAAATTTGGTATGTAGATAGAAGGCGGTAGAGACTGTCACATATATTCCGGTTTTTTCGAAATTCAAAAAAACTTTTTGGATTTTTTGGCTATTATATTCAAAAAATCTATTTTTTGATTTTTGGAGGTCAAAATCCAAAAAATTCGAAAAACCGAAAGAGCAGTTTTGTAGCCCTTTTGATTCCACACCTTTTATGTCAAAAACATTTTTCTGTATCTCTAAAGCTGTAGGCCTGACAGCTCTTCCCGCGAAACCTTTTTTTGGGTCGAAAATGGCAAAAATGACGTCACTCTTACGTCATTAGCGGCCAACCTATCATAGCCTTTGGAAAAATTTTTGGTCACCATGTGTGCTAGCTGCTCCCGGGAGGGTACTGAAAGTTTGGTGACGATCGGCGCAGCGGTTCTCGAGATATATCGAAAAAAGTAAAGGGGGGGGGCAAAAAAATGCCCCCCCCCCACCGCCTGGAAGGTTAACGTTATTCAACATGCACGCACTGTCACAATTTCACTGTTGGATATCACCATTTTGATTTTTGGGAGTTGCATGCCCAACCATTCCCATGCGGGTGAGCGCAGTGCCACAATAAATATGTGTCCAACATGCAAGTTGTAAACATACCACCGTTTTTTATGAATTCATGCTCCAGTATCTGAAAAATGTCTGAAAAGGACGTATCTGGACAGCAATACTGGCTTGACTGTGGATTTAACAGCTATAGTGAAGTTGCTGTCTGTTTTGATCGAGTTCGATTAAGCCCCTATGTGGGGAATGACAGATAAGATGATACGTGGCGGTGTAACAGACTCTTCACCATTCAATTTCAGATTATTTCAGCGCTTCTAATTACAAGTCACAATTTTTTATGAGCAGGGTTTGGATGTTCCCGATTCGCGGCAATTCGTTGTTCTCCTTATACAATTATTAGTGTTGATTTTCGACGCCAGTTACAGGGGATGTGTTCCTGTTTTATTATTTGGTATCATGTTTTTTAACATACAGTGTAATATACTTCAATATATTATTTATATATTATGTATTGACGGTGACTACATGGAGGTGGCTGACGATACCCAATAAAATCCTTGGTCATTGGTAGGCCATTGGTCCTAGGTCTTCAAGGCCAGGACAATGACCTGACGGTCGTAAAAATCGGGGACTGCTAAGAATCTTTTAACCCCTCAGTTGCTGGGGTATTTCGCCACAAACCACTTGCTGAGGAAGGGGAAGGGGGTAAACGCCCCAGCCGATAACACGAGAACCAATCAGCGCAGCGAAACGCGCGAGGCGGCAAACGGAAGAACACGGCGAGACACTTCTGATTGGTATTCTAAGGTAAACTTTTGAGGTCACGAGTCGAGCCAAGGTCGGGTCAAACACCCCGTTAGGCGGCACGGGCGGACATCGATAGCAGCGCCTCTATCGGTCACTAGGGAAAGCTTGGCTGTAGGCGACGAAATACCGGCTGAGTTGTCACACGTTGAATAGGTTTATAGACATCCGTCTTGTGAAAAAGTTGAACTTTTGCCTTCAATATTTCTACAGGCAATTTTAGAAGTGTCTTCACATAGATTGCAAAACCATTTAGATTATTCTATTCACTTCAAGCCTTTCCTATTGTTCTTGACGAGATGCGGGAACTATTTCTAATTAGTGTTTCTAGCTTAGTAAAAGAACATATTATGCAAACGATGAAAAAAGCATAAATGGAAGATTTTATATGCAATTTTCTCTAACAATTTATGGTAAATTATCTACATATCAAGGAAAAGATGCATGCTAACTGATAATTTAAAGTTCTTGGGGCCAGTTGTTTTCCTCTTTTCTTACGTCGCCCCAATGGCCGCGAATACACTAGTGATAACGCCTATCGCGAAATTCGGCTTTCGGTATCATGGACTTTGGGACATCATGCTGGGCGTCTCTCGTCATCAACTCTTGTTAGGATTGTGCAGAAGCTTTCATCGAAGTACTACACGAGTGTCACCTTCATGCAGCGTGCAGTGGTCAGACCGTCAGCTAAGCAAAGGTCAGGGTCAAGGTCAGGTCAAACAAGTAAGTACATATCTCAAAAAAAAAATTAACTATTTCATTTGCGGCACATGACGCTTGTTTTATTTCGGAGATGCATGCGGCTTGTTTTCATATATTTACTTTTAGCAACGCAATGTCTCAACATTTTGGAGTGACAATGTTGTGACATCGCGTTACAAAGTGAATATATGAATAAAGCTGGGCGGATAACAGGGTATTTAATTTTCGGAGAAGACGGAAAATAGATATAAAATAAGAAGAATAGCTTCGATGTTGCCTTCATAGAATATATTTCAGAATTGCGACAGGAAGGACAGATCCCCAAATTAGGACAGACAGTGCTGACATTTGCTTCAATGCTTCATTCTTCAATGTTGTTTGAAGATGTTGTTTGATAAAATAATTAACGTCTTTGAAGTCACGGATGCTCCATTTCAACATTGTATGGCAAATTTGCATTGCACCAAGTTGTTCGGAAACGTATAATGCAGCAGCTGTGAGAAAAGGTCAAGTTCATCGTCATTGTAATAGGCAACGGGAGACCATATTATGTAAACATCAGAGCCTTGGGAATGGTTTGGATTTATTGCAACGACGCTTCCATAGAGGTAACTTCAAGAAAGCAGTTGTTGTTGAAGGGATCGGGTAACTAATGAGTTGTCATTGCAAAATTCTCTATTGACTGTTGCATCCTGCTCATCTTGATTATGCCACGTTGATTATATTAGATTTCTAGACATGACTTGCTATTTTTAAAATCATTATTTTAGGTGGGAAGGACACATCTACTAATTTTGCAGCGTTATCTAAAGTAGCGACTATTTTAGCCTCTAGATAGATTGAGCCCCAATTCCTTTTAACCAAAATGACATGTACTCAGAGATGTGGGGCATAGTCCCGACGATTCCCTTTGTTCCGAGACGTTATAGTTAATATTTAGGCAATGAAATCTATTTGCTGCATTTATTTTCTGTGCTAAAGTTCTAGAGGAACTTTAAAATTTTCCTTTTTAAGGAACTCAATATCAAGTCAAGTCCAATTTTTTGCATTTAAATCCAAATATATTATCGGTGATTCAATCGAAACGGAAAGACACATCGAAAAGCCACCATAGTCACTGGAATGGAAAACGGGCCGACTTTACCAGAGGCTAACAGAATCTGGACAGGCATGCATTTGTGTTTTTTCTGCCAGAGGAAAAGAAAATTAGCCGCTTATGATCGTCACTGCTACTGCCAACGAATCATAAACAACGTTGCGGACGTGTAAATTGCTTTACGAAAGCCTTTATTCCAGTACGTTTACTACACCGAGTGGTTCGCTGATTAAAGTGCTATAACTCAACATTGAAACTGCAACTATAAAATAATTTGACTAATGATCATTGCGATATTCTTTGCAGCACATCAATGAGCTATTTCCCTAAAAATGATCAATGCAAGGACACTTTGCAGTCTTCTAACTGTAATTTATGATAGGTACCTGTAAGTTACAACGCATAGCCAAATGTACTATGCAATGTGCAAGTACATGTCTTTGCCGCCGTCCGAAGCGGGCTACACTCGTCATATTTCTTTCACTTTCATCAATTGAACTTCGTTCAATTATACAAAAGTAATTGCTGACTTCTTTACGTAGCTACCATTATATGCCCTATGAAGCGGTTCCCCTTACATTGTTCTGTTTGCACCCCATTTGATTTCTTATTTTCCAAACGACACCCTATCTTCCACATGTTCGCAAATTGACGCCAATCTAACGGCGCCATCCCGACCCCATTTGGCATTCGCCCATTGTCTCATCTGGTCATGTTGTAGAAATGACCGAGCTCATGGTTGATGGCCTCCTAACCGCTCTCTGGCCGGCTGAGCTGCAGAGCTCCTCACACGGAGCTGGCAGCTCAGCCGCCGCCCGGACAGCACCATTCCAGCAACGATGGCGTTTGATGGGCGACATGGCCTGTCCGTCGGCCCTGGGCATGTCAGCGACGACATGACGTCGCTGGCTTAATGGCAGGAGCTCCTCTCTGAGGAAGGCCGATGTGAGTTGCAGCACTCTCCTGCCGCCCCGGCGGCGGACCCACTCTCCACCCCCTCCCGTCGCTACCGTCGCGTCGAAAAGGGACCACCCGCCGAATGGCCGCTGATGACTGACCGGTGAGTGTCCGACGGCCGGTCGATGCCGTTGCGCCACTGACGGACAGGTCAAAGGTCTGCCGCTGACCCGTCGCCACTCAGACAGCTCCATAGTTACCCTCGGCGGCCGGCACGAGCGCTCCAAACGGCGCCTCGGGGACAAAAGTTCCGTTCCAGAGAGCGCTGCAGAAGGTCCGGTCAGCAGCTGAGGAGAACCATTGCAGAGCGCTGCTGACTGCAGAGCAGAGCACTCTGCGTTCCGTGTCAGCACTCAGAGCAGAGCGCCGGAACCCGTCCAACTCTTCTTCGAATGCGCCTCACAGCTGCCCGGCTTCCGCATGGCGGTAATGCAATTCCGTCCACCACGGAAAGTATGATGTGCTTACCGAGCTTGGGAGAGCCGCAATCCCATGTGGCCGGATGAAGAGCGATTTCCAGTCCCCTGGCACATGGGTCGGTATGGGGCGGTACTGAGCGGTACTGGGCGGTGCTGGGCGGTACTCGCTGGTGCTGAGGGTTGCTCTGGGCGGTGCTGGGCGGGGCAGGGCGGGGTGGAACTATGCTGTGCGGTGTGAACAGTTCTTTGTTATGCACGACTGTAAGGGGCTGTGCTGGGTAGTATTGAGTGTTGCTGGGCGGTGTTGGGCGGTAAGGGGCGGTGCAGGGCGGTACAGGGGCGGGGCGGCGACACCCGACGTCCTTTGTATGCGGCGGGACAGCGCGGGACGGCCCACTATTCGGGCGGAAAGGAGAGTGAGGAGGCAGTTGGCACGGTCACTGCACACCGGATGGAGAAGGGCCATCTGTGCTTACGACGGCAGGAGCCCGCCCGGGCCGGGACAACAGTCGCGCCAAGGAGACCCAAAGGAGCGCTCCCTCATCCCAGAAAAGATGGATTGGTCGCGCTTTTGTCCGCTGAATGGCTCCCCTAGTTCTATTTTGCGTATAGTGGGTCCCCTTGGGGTCAGGTAATATAATGCTGGTTAACATGTTTTGTATTACGAGAACCGGCGCTATATTTGCTGTCTCGAACTGTGACAGGCATTGCGAGAGAGGTACGATATTGAGAACTGTTGCTTTGCGGTGCCAACTCAGGTGTCACAGATTACACCAGACCGTGCGTGAACTACTTTGTCAAGCATGAGAGCTACTGCTGAAAAAAAAATGCTGTTGCGGGATTTACAATTCATAAAGCTTGGTGGGCTGAGCACATCCCATAAAGATTGAAAGCAATTTGCGCTAAACTGCGCGCTAGATAGAGCCATAAAAATATTGTAAGTTTAATATTGGCATTTTATCGGCTTCATATCGTGGTGACCGGATTACCGCCTACCAGGACTATTGGTCTTACTGGAACTTGTATTCAATGTCCTATAAGGTATTCCAAATTGGACAGCGCTTCCCTTCGCAGTTTTTACGTCATCCACGGAAAACATAAGAGGATGCACATCAGCTTCTCCCTAAAACTGACCAGGCAAGGACTAATGCGCCTCTTAGGCCAAGCTCCTCCTGGGATACATGAGCTACATGATTCCAAACATCCAGGCTAGCGTTAATTAGGATAAATTTCGCTCCTATTAAACATTCGCCAATTACCGTTAGTGACGATGGGGTTAATCGCCAAGTGAGAGGGCTCGCTGTGCGTTGTGTATCAACAATCTTCGTATAACTCATCAGTTGCGTTTCGATGATGGGTCATGGGTGACACTGGAAAAAAGTTGTTTGACCTGCGACATTTTACGACACGCATGGTGCAGGTGTGTATAAAATGGTAATTGGCTTTCGACGAGTGTATGCCATATGGTAATTGGTGGACAATGTACCCACCCTCTACATAATTCACGCTAAAAGAGAGTGTGTGGACAAAAAAGTGATGTGACCCCAGAGGTGAGCAATTAATCGCCACGCATTTGGAATGTGATCGCTCCTGAAGGTAAATATAATACAATACAATTTAGGTCGTTGTGGGGCTGGGCCCTTTAATAATCTCATATGACTTCGTCGTGCTACCAGCGCACACAGCCACTATTTGAGTTCGGAAGTGGCCAAAATGCGATACCTCACACACAGAGAAAAATTTACCCCTCTACGGGTAATTTTACACTTATGGGTACCTGTATCCCGATTTCTCTGGATATTAAAACTCGGACAGAAATAATTATACACCATTTATTTTGGGTCCATGTACACCTATGGTTCTTTTTACACACATTGTAGCAAATGTACCTGATATGGGTTTACAGTACCATGCAGATTCGGGTACCATTACCCAGAAGAGAGGGTACCTCTACCTAACAAACCAGAATCGGTGGTGTAGGGCTACTCTACCAGCATGTTTTTCTACTACTTGTTGTTGAAAAACAGGTACCTGTAACATGCATCAACTCGTAAGGGTGTATAAGTACTTAAATGTGGTTTTCTGACTCTTTATTTTTTAAAGGTAGATTTACCTTTTGTGAGTAATTTTAGCAGGGGGCGTGGCCTAGGTCGCGCATGCGCAGAAGGGTGTTCCTCTCGACCAATCATCGTTCCGCGTTTTGTGTTTGGCGCGCACGCTTTCAGTAAGAGCCAGTTTGAACCGCCGTTGTCGGCGTGGTGGGTGTGTGTAGAGGCTGGGAGCCGCACGGCGAGTGCTGTTCGCGTTTCACGCGGTTTATTGTGGAAGTGAGCTACGTGACTTTCTTTCCCGGGCGAGCGTGGTGGTGGATCGTGTTGTGCAAGGGCACCAAGCCTTCAAATCAACAAGAAACAGCACTGGGCTGGGATGTCAAGAAACGCGGTCAAGGAACAGCACTGGGATCCAGAGGCCAGGCCAGATCCTGACTGACTGCAACGCTGAGTGTCGGCCAGCGTCAGGACAACCTGAACCGGCCGACAAATGGGGATCAACGACCGAACAAGCTAACTGCCAGGGCCGTCGGATATCGCGCATTGCGCCATATGTAGAAGTGGAGTGTCGTACGCGGTGTTACAGGTACGAATGGGAGTATATGTGGGCGGCAGCCCAGCTGGGCGGCCCGTCTGCTGGGCGGCTGCCGCCGGTGCCGCCCGAGCAGGTTCCCGGCCGCCCGGGCCGCCCTGGTGACGCTGCGTGGTCGGCCAATGGCTGTGTGTGTGGTGGTGGCGTGACCCGGTCGAGGTCGAGCCGACGGCCAATCGGTGGTCGCCACGTGCCGGTGGCGTGACCCGTCGGGATCGTGTGCGGTGCGATCGGGGAGGCGCGCCAGTCGTGGAGGTGCGGGCTTGCCGGCCGGCCCGGATCCACGTGTGAACTGTGAATGGTGACTGGCCGAATACAGGATAAATGGACTCTGTTGGTGTTCTCCAGCAGAGACTACAGTGGTGACAGCGGTGAGTTGAATCCAGTGTTGCCTTTGAACGTTCCATTGGCTGTGTAGCTACTGACCCAAACCAAGGGTAAAGTAGCTGATTGTGGCTGACTGCTCGGTCGACGCTAACGATCGGTCCCGATACTGCTCACCCTGCTGGACTTCTGGCCCTGCTGCCGCTGCTCTGTCGGCTGCTGCCGCGCTGCCCTGTCGGCTGCTGCTGCCGCTGCCCTGTCGGCTGCTGCTGCCGCTGCTCTGTCGGCTTCTGCTGCCGCTGCCCTGTCGGCTGCTGCTGCCGCTGCCCTGTCGGCTGCTGCTGCCGCTGCCCTGTCGGCTGCTGCTGCCGCTGCCCTGTCGGCTGCTGCTGCCGCTGCCCTGTCGGCTGCTGCTGCCGCTGCCCTGTCGGCTGCTGCTGCCGCTGCCCTGTCGGCTGCTGCTGCCGCTGCCCTGTCGGCTGCTGCTGCCGCTGCCCTGTCGGCTGCTGCTGCCGCTGCCCTGTCGGCTGCTGCTGCCGCTGCCCTGTCGGCTGCTGCTGCCGCTGCTCTGTCGGCTGCTGCTGCCGCTGCCCTGTCGGCTGCTGCTGCCGCTGCTCTGTCGGCTGCTGCTGCCGCTGCCCTGTCGGCTGCTGCTGCCGCCGCCCGGTTGGCTGCTGCCGCTGGTGCGCTGAACCTGCCCTTTCAACCAGACTTCACTCACTTCTAATGAGCTAAGTACTGTTCTGTGGTGTCGTGTATTGTTTGACTTTGTGTGTGTGTGTTTTTTTTCTTTTCGTAGTGCATTAGAGTCAGAACAATGCCTGACGACGTGAAACCGGCTACGTCTGCTCGTGGGGCCACCGGGTTTTCAATGAAAGCGCCAGATTTCTCTGGGGAGGGCTCCTTTTCCCGTTTTTCGGCTGATTTGGAGACATTCTTCACATTGCATGCTTTCGATGATGCCCTCAAACTGAGGTTTCTTCCCCTGTGTTTAACGGGGGTGGCCCGGGATGCCTTTGAGGCACTTCCGGCTGACAGTCGGGACACCTACGCTCAGGCAATGCGGGGCCTTTCGGAGAGTTTCAGAAGGCCCTGCGCGTTGGATGCTCATGCTAAGTTGCGCTGCTTACAGTTCGATACTTCTACGTCACTGGATGCATTCGTCATCCAATTTAAGCGTTTGATAAGCGAGGCATTTCCCGGACCCCTCAGTGATCAGGTACTGTTCCATACCTTCCTTCCAACACTTCCTGCAAAGTTCCAAGAACATATCATCGCCCAGGGGATCGGGACCTTTGAGGAAACTGTACAGCGGGTGAGAAACCTCATCCAGAGTGAGAGATTTCAGCAGCCTGTTCGTCAGGTCTCCGCCGCACCGAGGCAAGGTCAGGAGGACGGTAAGTCGAGGCCAGACATGCTCGAACAGATCATGGCACGTATCGAGGCTATCGAGCAGCGCATGACTGAGGAGCGCAGGTGGAGGAGTCGGGGTGGAGCTGGTGCGGGGGGCGGTGCTGTCGGCCGCCGAGGTAACCCTGCATCGGAGCCTCGGTCCTGCTTCTGCTGTGGGGATACTGATCACCTCAGGGCGAGCTGTCCCGCACGTGACGGCTTCTGTGCCCGATGTGGTCGACGGGGGCACACTGTCGCGGTGTGTTGGTCTCGGGGAAACGGGCGAGGGGTCGCCGAGCCAGGCAGCGTCGACCGGCGACCCCAGTAGTTGCGGAGGTGAAAGATGCTGCTGGAGGTGATCCTGCTGTGCCATGTGTGCGTCCGTCTCCGGATGTCTCTGGCGCCACGTCTGGCCTTCATGGGAGCACTGGAGAGGCTGCTGAGACCTCAACCACTAGTGCCCCTGCCCCTGGTTGTGGTCCATCTGACTGTCATACCGGTGATGTCAGTGAAAGTGTCTTGTTGAGTGATGACATGACGTTTCAGGGTTGTATCGCGGACACTGTTTGCTCTTTTCTGCTTGACACTGGCTCCTCAATGAGCATCATTAATCGTTCAGTCTATGATAAATTGTCCGGCATTCCATTGCAACCCACGTCAACTAAAGCAAAAACAGCCTCTCAGTCTGACTTACCTTTGCTCGGTAGAATTGCTGCTCCGTTGCGTGTGGCTAAACAGACTCACGTGATTCACCTCTACGTCTCTGAAGCCATTGATGTTCCATGTATATTGGGGCTCGACTTTCTCAGTGCTGTCCCTTGTGTGATCGACCTGCCTGCTAGACGTTTGGTCCTGGTGTCTGGTGGAAATGTCCGGTCAGTCTCTGTTGACCGCACAACGGTGGGTAGCGCTGTGCTGGGGTGCGATGTTTCCCTTCCTGCCGGTGCAGAATGTTTTGTGCAAGGCCATGTGCATAACTGCCATTACAGGGGTGATGGGATAGTGGAACCCACCTTGGATGTCCCCGGTTTGCAGGTGGTTAGATGCGTTGTGAAGGTTGATGACGGATCTGTGCCCTTGTTGATCCGTAACATAACGACGGAGAGCATTACCTTACCCAAACATTCCCAGGTGGCTGAGGTTGAGGTGAGTTTTGTAGAAGAGGATCTCCCAAAACCTGAGGATTTGTCACCTGATTTGGAGTCTTTGATTGATTTGTCTGATTCTGATGTGTCAGGTGACCAGCGACGTGCACTGGTGTCCGTGCTGATGAAGCACCAGTCGATGTTTGACGGTCATATCGGACACACTGATGTGGTGGAACACACGATTGACACAGGGGACAGCCCACCGGTGCGCCAACGACCGAGGCGCATTCCCCCTCACTTGACACAGCAGGTGCGGGAGGAGCTGGACAAGCTGGTGAGTCAGGGGATCCTAGAGGAATCTGACAGTGGCTGGTCATCACCCATCTGCTTGGTTAGGAAGAAATCTGGGGAGCTGCGAATCTGTGCTGATATGCGCCGGCTTAATTCGATCACCCGGCTGCCTGCTTACCCCATCCCCCGGATTGACGACACACTTGACGCCTTGTCAGGATCATCTCTGTTTTGTGTCCTCGACATGAATGCCGCTTACCATCAGATCTCCATCGATCCGCAGGATAGAGATAAGGCCACTATCACTACTCCTTTGGGAAATTTCAGATACCGTCGCATGTGTTTTGGCCTCAATTCCGCGCCCTTCACCTGCTGCAAGTTGTTGGATATTGTGCTGAAGGATGTTCCTCGGAGTTGCTGTGTGCATTACTTCGATGATATCATTGTGCATGGGGATTCGTATGATGATGTCCTGGCAGCCCTGGATGATGTACTTTTCAGACTTCGGCAGGCGGGGCTGACGTTGAATTTGGCCAAGTGTGAATTCTTCAAACCCCAAGTCACTTTTCTTGGCCACGTTATTTCCAGGAGAGGCATGTCCACTGATCCGGAGAAGGTGGCGAAGGTGAGGAACTGGCCCATCCCCCGGACAAGGAAAGAGCTCTCGAGCTTCCTTGGACTTTGCTCATATTTCCGGAAATATGTGCAAAATTTTGCTTGTATCGCCTCCCCGTTGTTCGAACTCACAAGAAAAGAGGTGCCATTCGTGTGGTCTGAAGGCGCTGATGATGCTTTTCGAACACTTAAGAAGGCCCTCTGTGATGCTCCCATTGTTGGTTTTCCTAGGTTTGGTGAGGGAGCGGGCGCGTTTTTATTAGACTGTGACGCCAGCAATGAGGGCATGGGTGCTGTTCTTTTGCAGGAGCAGGACGGTGAGCAACGGGTGATTGCTTATGGTAGTCACCGACTGTCACGGGCGCAAAAGAACTATTCGACGACTAAGAAGGAGCTCCTAGCGTGCGTAACGTTTGTACAGGAGTTCAGTCACTATTTGAAAGGGAAATCGTTCTTCCTCCGTACGGACCATAGCAGCTTGCAGTGGCTCCTCAACTTCAAGAACCCGTCTGGCATGCTGGCCCGCTGGATTGAGATCCTGGGAAATTTTCAGTTCCAGATCCTTTACCGTCCAGGAGCTGACAACTCTGCTGCAGATGCGTTGAGCCGCTATCCGCTACTCGTTGATGACAAAAGCTGTCAAACTGAAGCTTGTTGCAGGGTCTCGGCCAGAGATTGGCCCATGTCCTTCATCCAGCAGGAGCAGGACCGAGATCCCGTGCTGTCGGAGGTGATGCGCCGTGTGGCTGCTGGTGACAGGCCCTCCCGCAGCAGTGTTCCCGATGGGGTGGGTCGCTGGCTTCGACATTGGTCTCGTTTGCGCCTTTTTGAGGGCGTATTGTTTCGGGTGTTCCGGAGAACAGCCGGTGGACCCGAATGTCTCCAGGTCGTCATCCCGTCTGACCTGGTGGCAGGTGTCCTGACGTCGATGCACGCTGGACCTTGTGGGGGACACTTCGGATCGGAGAAGATGCTGAAGCAGGTGCAGCTGCGCTTCTTTTGGCAGGGGATGGCGGATGACATTGAAGAGTTCTGCCAGCAGTGTGCGAGCTGTGCGGGTCGTAACCCTCCTAACCCTCAGCCTCGCGCTGAGATGCAGGAGCTGTACGCTTCTCGCCCATGGGAAGTTGTTTCAATAGATTTTTTGACTGACCTTCCTGTTACAGAGAGCGGAAATAAGCACATCCTGGTTTGCTGCGACCATTTTACACGTTGGGTTGAGGTGTTCCCTTTACCCGACATGTCTGCTGTGACGGTTGCACGTACACTTACTAACGAGGTGTTCTCGCGGTTTGGGTGCCCAGAGCGCCTACATTCTGACTGTGCTGCTAACTTCAAGAGCCAGCTTATTTCAGAGGTCTGCCGCATCATGGGGGTGGAGAAGTCTAACACAACTGCATTTCATCCGCAGGGAAATGGCCGCTGTGAGAGAGTGAACCGAACGATCCTTGGCATGCTGTCAAAATACTTGTCTGACAATCATTCTGAATGGGACCGGCATCTGCCGCTCCTGATGCTGGGCTACCGGGCACAGGTTCATCGGTCAGTGGGTTACTCGCCGTTTTACCTAATGTTTGGACGAGAGCCCCGTCTGCCTGTCGACACAGAGTTAGATGTCCCCCATGTTGTGCGCGCCAAGTCGGCAGCTGCGTATGTGGATGACCTGTGTGATGGGCTCTGCAAAGCTTACCGTGAGGCGCTGAAGTTCTCTGACGTCAGCCATCAGCGAAATAAGCGTCGGTACGATCTGCGAGCTAACAGTCATCAGTACAAGGTGGGTGACTTGGTCCTCGTGCATAGAGCAGCGGCCAGGCGTGGCGAGTACTACAAGTTCAGGAGGCCCTGGATTCCTGGTGTGGTGGAGTCTGTGAAGGGTGATGTGTTCGCTCGAGTGAGACTCGAGGACGGTAAATCCCTTGGCGTCCACCATAACAAGCTGAAACCTCGCCGGTTTTCAGCTGCTGGCGACGAGAGAGGTCCGTCGCTTGGGCATCGGGGGGTCCAAGTGGGACCGACTGGGTCGACGGTGGCCTCTGGTGGAGATACCGGGGCTGCTGGTGGCGGTGCTGCCGGCCATAGTTTGCCGGACCCGGCTGGTTCGCTGGTGGCCTCTGGTGGAGATACTGGGGCTGCTGGTGGCGGTGCTGCTGACCCTCGTTTGCCCCCGGGAGATGGCGGAGGGGTGACTGGTGGTTTGTTGTCGGGGGGCTGTGAGGCTGGCTCGGCTGTCAGAAGTGAAATTCTGACGAGAGGTTCTGGACTTGGACCTGGTATCCGGGGGCCGGGACCCGGGGACTCCGTGGGAAGGGGCCCGGCACCTCACCCACCTGTGGCTTCCGGCGATCCCGTGGGGCGGGACTCCACGTACTGCTCGCCCGTTACCTCCTCGGTGGACAGTCGCACGGGGTGTGCCACGTCTGGGGATCCCTGTTCACCTGTGACTGTTACCCTGGATCCCGGTCACTCCGATGGACGGGGCCCGTCACATCACTCACCTGCTGCCGCGCCTGGGCATCCATGTTTACCTGGGCCCGCGTGGTCGGAGCCTGGGTTGGTGGTGCATGCAGGGGGTGCGCCCGCGCCGGCGCCGCCACGGGGGTTGGGTGATGGATCCTCACCTGCTGCCTCCAATTCCAACGCCCGTCCCGCTTCCTGGTGCGAATCTGCTCCTGAGCCGGCTGCGTCTGCCCTGGCCGGCCCTTCGGTCCCGGACCTGGATTCGGTGCCTGAGTCTGTGGTGTCCGGATGTAATGCCCCAGCAGTTGAGTCATGTCCAGTGGTTCCCCGGAGATCCACGAGACAGTCAAAACCTCCTGATCGATTTGTATTGAGATTCTTTTCAGAATCGTTTTAATGTCACTGTAAATTGAGCTTCCATTGCCTGTTTGCGTGTGTGTTGATGATTGTGGGTCTGATGTCTCTTTGTGCATGTTCAGTGAAGTTGTCTATTCGACACTTGTAGTAATATACCATTCTGGTCCCCAGGGATCTGGCGCTACGTCTTCTAAAGAGGGAAGGAGTGTGGGCGGCAGCCCAGCTGGGCGGCCCGTCTGCTGGGCGGCTGCCGCCGGTGCCGCCCGAGCAGGTTCCCGGCCGCCCGGGCCGCCCTGGTGACGCTGCGTGGTCGGCCAATGGCTGTGTGTGTGGTGGTGGCGTGACCCGGTCGAGGTCGAGCCGACGGCCAATCGGTGGTCGCCACGTGCCGGTGGCGTGACCCGTCGGGATCGTGTGCGGTGCGATCGGGGAGGCGCGCCAGTCGTGGAGGTGCGGGCTTGCCGGCCGGCCCGGATCCACGTGTGAACTGTGAATGGTGACTGGCCGAATACAGGATAAATGGACTCTGTTGGTGTTCTCCAGCAGAGACTACATATAGACCTTGCGTTACGGGACGGGGCAATGCTCACCGGTCGGTTGATCGCCAGCTGACGACAGCCGTAGGCGAGAAGGGACTGCGTCCATATCGCGCGAAAAATCTGATTATTTGTTTGTCATGACATGTTTCCTAATTAAATCGATGATCTTCATCCGGTTCTGTCCATCTTGTTGGAACCCAATAAACAAGCGAATTCCGTTTTACAATCATTGTTTTGTTCTATTTATAGCAAACTGCGACAAGTGTAGCACAAATAAAGCATGGTGTTAAAGTACCTTATAACTTTCGGATAAGTTTAAGGCTTTAAAGGTAACAATACCAAAGAATCACTGGTACGTATACGTGTGAGCAGGTTATGTGACACAAACAAATTCGGTACGTATACGTGTGAGAAGGTCTTGTGACACAAATAAATTCGGTATTTTGACGTAACAAGGTTGAGCTACCTGTTTTCTCGGCGTAGGATAACCCGTAAATGTAGTACCGATTTGGTACTCCAAAAATACCCGGATTTTGTGGCTAGTAATACCCTAGAATTACTGGTATTTGTACGTAATAATAGTTCATGCGAAACAATGAAGGGTATTGATACTCGTTTTCTGAAGGTAGGATAACCCGTAAAACTAGTACCGATTTGGTACTCGTGGAAAACCCGGATTTTTTAGGTAAAGATAGCTAAGAATTGCTGGTATGTATACAATAAAGCAGGTCATGTGATACAATCAGTTTAGGTAGTCTAACACTGACTGAGTAGATATAAACGTTTTCTCGGCGTTAAAGGACCCGTAAATATAGTACCGATTTGGTACTCGTGAAATACCCATATTTTTAGGGTAAATATTTCTCTGAGTGCATTAACCAGTTGACATTTTGCCAAGGAATTTTTATGGTATGTGAAGTCAACGTAAGGTCACATATGGGAACGTATGAGCATCCGTGCTGATACATCATTACCGTAAAAATATTTTTGCTTGTAATCCGCGGATGACGGGTATATTCCATAACGTGGGTGACTCGGGAGGGGATTCTGCATAGCTTCCCTGCTGTCTTCGAAACTACTCGTTCAATACTAAAAGTTCAAACGGCTTCTGATAGGAATAGCTGACAAACGAAACCTAACTTTGTCACAAAAGGTCATGGAAAGGTCATGGGTCACAAAAGGTCATGGAAAAGGTCATGGAAGTAAATGTATACATTTTTAAGGTCATGCGACACATCTTTAATGGTCCATTTCGGCAAAAGCATCTAAAAATGATGTCATCTGGGTCGTCCGATTCGAAACTATTTCCATTCGACAAATGAAGGTCAGGTCACGGCGAGGTCAGAAAGGCCAAATTTTGAAGTTGAACATTCTCAACAAAAAAGATGTGCATCGGATGCAATTTGAGCTCTGGAACACGATGATGCTATTCGTTTTGGTTTTTGATGTCAAGAACGTACTGAAATTGCCTTTGCAATATCGAAAATTGTGATTAACCGACTACGGTAAAATGTAAAAGCCGATAACATTGCCATTTCTGAAGATATCTGACTGAAACTTTCCAAAAGCAATGCAAATGTTACATACAAAAGCCAATAAGGTTCATTCTGGTCGATGGCCTGCTCCCCAAAACTCTGAATGTTATCAACCATATCGGACATTCTTACGATGTTCTGTTGGCTGGATGTCTTTTTGCTTTATTGAATTTGATCAGACTACATTCAGTTAAGACGACGTGCATTTATTGGTCACCGGAAAGTATACCCACAAGTCAATCGACAATCGACAACCAACAAATGCAATCGACACGAGCGTCGAGCACCCCTCAGCACAAGCAACTGCCGGGAGCGATTATAGACGGACCGCGCTCCTCTCACGCAGCTGATTGGTCAGCTCCCGAACCGTACGGACGTCAGCTGCACGGCCGCCGCCCGGCCGACCTGATCGGGGTCGGCCGGGCGGCGACCTAGCGTCACTAAAACTGCAATAACTTTTGCCGGCAGTGTGATGCCGACCTAATTTTTTCAGCAAATGAATCACAATTGTACGGTAGATGTTATGGACGTTGTCTCGATGTGAAGCACGCTGTGCGTTTTTTGGTAGGCCTATGTAAATATTGAAATCCTCAAGCCCTGCTTTGTGCAAGTGTGCAACAATTAGCTTACAATAACTGAGTGGGAAGTTTTTTAGATGCACTTTTGTTACCAATGGATTCCGCACATTTTCCCCTTTCAGCTGATATCTTACTTACGCATGTTCAAGCGAAGAATATGGCAGGAGACTCGTCAACATTTACATGAAAATCGCAGCACAAGTTCGGTCTCACGGAGTAAAGCAAAACGGTGTACTTTGGGAGCCCACCAATCTGTGCCAGAATGAGTAATATTTTTTTATGGATGATATTTTATACGGTCTGATCAATTTACGACCAGAAAATGTGAGAAAATCACGCTTTAAAATTTGTCGAAAATTAGGGTATTGGCCACTTCTGAACCCAGATAGCGGCTGTGTGCAGCGGGGAAAATGATGATGTCATGGTAACTGAACTTTTCGAAAGTTTTCATGCAGGTTGTGCTGTTTTTCGCTAAACATCTTCCTTTATTTGCATCATTATCGAGGGACAATAAGCCTGCCCGCCCACCTCCCATCTAACTTGGCTCACCCAACAATTCACACGCGTGACCAAAGTCGAACACAATGCAAATGAATAATCACGAAAGGAATGCCCACGCTACAGTCATGTCGCTTCACTATTCGTTTCCATAATGCATTTGTTATGTCTCGAGGCGACGCAGTACTAATACGTCAATGTGTACCGTGCACACATGCACATGCGATATAAGGTAAATGTAAGGCCTATGGATGACGAAGTGAAACTTTTCAAACGAGTACTGGACTACAACTGCTCTATTGTTGAATTTACGCAATCGATAGAAGCTAACTTGGGCTTCGAAACAAGTGAAAGACAAGTCCATTGTTTCATCCTCAATGCTCAGGGTAATGTAGCCCTAAACAGTAAACAGCCTCAGTCATTGGCCCCTGATGGTGCTAACTTACCTGAGTGCGAAACCGGTTGCCCCATTGCGTTACGTCAGTGCAAGTTCATCAGTCATTAATGGTGACGCTCACCTCAAACGTTGATCCATAGCGTGCCTAAAATTAGCTGATAGCACAACAGTGGGTGCCGCTAAGTGGTTGGCGCTGTCAGTGCCGATAATTGTGCTACGATGTTGCATCCATGGCTTGTGTTGTTGAGGCTAAGTGCTCCCCGAAATGTTAGCCCGTTCATAAATTCCAAGTTTGGGTTAGTAACTCGCCACACCAATTGGAGAGGTATATGATTGCATGATTGCCAACGGCCGCGAAACACTATAAAGCTGGTGCATGTGGTCATTTGGTCGAGGACGAGACTGGACTTACAACCAACTGGGACGCTGATGGTCAGCAACTATTCAAGGCCACAGTGGTATTTGTTGTTCAAGCGATCGTGAAGAGGAGCTGACAAGAGTTTCTTATGAGGTCATGATGGGTGTCTTGCTGTAGATTGTTTGATGGTGTAAGTTGCTGCAGGAGAAGGGAAGATATTGCAAGATCATGTCAGTTTGATAGTCCTTCTTCCATGATTCTTTCTACATGAGACTGCGGGGCTGATTTCGTTGCCGTAATTACATTATAATGTGAATTATTTTCGTTACTGAATAAGCAAATTAGCTGATATAAAGAAAACAGCAAAAACTGTAGCTAAACATTACTTGATGCAGGAGCATTATTGGATGAATGAACAAGAAACATTCGGCTTCTGTGCAACCGTTGAATCTCTAGTCAATTTTTGTTTTATTCACTCCACTAGTGAATAAAACATCGTAACATCGACATCGTAACATAAAACATCGACTCGACATCGTAGGCGAGTAGGGAGCGGGCAGTGCAATAACAAAGCATATTTCATATCGGACAGCATTGTGGGGCTTGTGTTAGCTAACATTTGATAACCATGAATATGTGATAGCTGCGTTGTCTGCATACAAGTGTATTAAATCAGGTGGTATCTGGTCAGACGTTTGACCTTAAGAATGCACTGTGATGTTCATTGGTCGGTGTTTTATACGGATGAGTGTGCTTACAGTTTGTAAGATACATTGCACTATATGGTAAGTACAAGTTTTAACGTGCCAAGACACGTAGTCTGTCTCGTCTGCGCTGCAGCTGCTCACGTTACTTATATGAAGGTCTTGTTGAACACAATTGTTTCCATGTGCTTTAACCCGCGAGTTGCTGGGGGGGGGGCGTTAAACGCCCCACTTTTTTCGCCGGGCCATAGCATAAAAACGGCGCGCCGCAGGCGCGCCAAATTTTGGGTACCTGTAGGGAATTGATTGAAGTTTATCGTGACAAAGTTTCAAAAAATCGGTTGGAAAATTTTTGAGATATCGAGGTTTTAGTGACGTCATGATTTCTGAGTTTTCGACCAAAAACGGCATATGTTCAAAAAATCATATAAAATCACAGAATAGACATACAGACATGCCGTAAACGCCATTAGACTGCCAATACCATGATCAATCAAATGGCTATCTTCGATTATTGATTATCGTTCCGTATTTTCCATAATCTTGAACTGAATCTTGGCAATTTTTCGTGACTACTTCACGACCATGATTCATGCATTTCTTAAATTGAACTTTTTGAGCCAAACACGTATACATATGATAAAATGAATGTCACCATCGTGTTCTACGCCCCAAATTACACATAAAACATGTGTCACAGGCTGCGAATATCAGTTTTGATTTTCGGGGATATGTGCCTACCCGGTTGACCTGACCTTGACCCTGACCTATGATTGACTGACCCCTACATGGAGCTGACACTCTTGTAGGCCTTATATGATGGATTGTGCACCGTTTTGACAGAGTTTATGACGAGAGGTGCCCATTGCGAAGTCCTGAAGTCCATGCTACTGTAAGCCCGATTTCAGGTGTTTGACCTGACCTTGACCCGACCTGTGACCTCAAAATTCAACTTTAAAGTACTCATCTGAAGCGTCTCGTCGCGCTCTTTCGTTTGCCGCCGCGTGCGTTTCGCTGCGCCTATTGGTTCTCGAGTTATCGGCTGGGGGCGTTTAACGCCCCCCCCCCCCCCCCAGCAAACGGTGGGTGGCGAAATACCCCAGCAACTGCCGGGTTAACACGCGCAGTGGAAGGGTTGCGAGTAATACGCCCAGTGGAAGGGGGGGGCGGATGTCGCCCCCCCCCCCCTAAGATCTCAGCTCCCACTGGAGCTAGAAAGACGAAATTTGGAGGGTAGGTGGGGCCATGGGGAACTCTGTTGTGTGTGAATTTCATGACCCTACTATGCATTTCAGACCCCATGAGACCCTGTTTTTTGGCGATAATTTATTTAATATTTGTCCAATTTGCTTCAAATTTTCACAAAGGGCATTTCAGCTCAAGCGCCAATTTTCGTCAATATGGTCTCTTAACAAAATATTAAATTTAAGGGTACTTGTCGTTGCCTCGTAATGTTAAAATCGGCTCCGTAAATCCGTCAGTGGAGTAGAGGCTATCCGTGCGTACGCATGACGTCACAAACACGTGACCATTAAGCTCCGCCCTCCCGGCGGACGGGGCGGTGACCTTGGCCGGTCAGTCGGCTGCGTGGAGCGGGCGGCGGTGGCTGCTGCACCGGGGCGGCTCGCATGGAGCGTAGCTGCCGTGCAGTTGTTGCAGCCGTAACTTCATCGAATGAGCAAAAAAAAAAGCGCGCATAAGTTACGCACTAGCTGAAGCCCTTGACTTTGTATTTATCACAAATGTACGTACTTCCTGTTCAGTCACAAAAATATAAATTCCACACAAGATTCGGGGCTTGTGAAAAACGCACATAAAAGACGCTGTTGATTTCAAGTGGTTGCGTAAAATTATGTATCAGGTCAGACTACGTCCAAATTACAAAAAAAACAAAATGTGTTTCTTAATTCTACACCTTTTATGTCGGAACATTTTTATGTTTCTAGAGCTCTGTAGGCCTGACAGCTCTTCCTGCGAAACCTTTCCCGTATAGTGCTGATCGTTCCCATATAGTGCTCAACGTCCGCCTGCCACATTTCTATTTCTTTTTGTGCACGTCTTAACAATATAACACATACAGCGATAAAGGACAATTCGACCACACGACAAATCACGCTTCTGCTCCATCCGGCGCCCCGCACCGCTTTACGAATCACGAATACGGTCGTCTCGCTGGAGTGATGCCCCAGGCAATCGGCCGCGCCCGCGACATTAGTCTTCATTCTACTTTGTTGCTTTCTGTGCCTTCCTCAGAATCATTTATTGAAGCTGCCAAATATATCAATATTTTTGGGTCATGTGGAGGCTTACGCATGATCTCACAGGTAATCGGGTATAGTGACCTGACCCAGCCTGACGATCAGATAGGTGCAACTCCGGCGTAAATAAGTGCCCAGAGTCCAAGAGTTCATCTATCTTTTCTCTTACGGCCGGTTCGGTCCTATACCTAATATAATTGATCCTACTCTGATTCTGAGGCCAGTTTTACCAACAGAAAAATGGCCGCCTGTCGGAAATTTTCACCTAAGGACCGCTTCACATACGGAGCGTAAACGTGATGGGCACGTAATCAGATAGGGCTGTGCTTTTTACGCTCCGTATCTGAAGCAGTCTCCGCAAAAAAATTCGGCAGGCGGCTATTGTTCTGTTGGTAAAACTGGCCTCTGATCATTATGAATATTATGAGCTGGTTCGACGTTAAAATACCAAAATATGGAGAAGAGGACACCACTGCCCTCAAACGGATAATCTTTGGGCTTTCGTCCCGAAACAACTTTGCCAGCTCCATTGTCTCCAGTATGCGGTCCTGATGCGACCTCTCCGCGGTGCTGACGCCGACTGCCCATCGCGGTCACGGCCAGTGGGCGGAGTTACAGTTAAGCTGGGCCCGGCGTAACGTGATTGGCCAGCGCTCCTATCCAATCCGGTGCGGCAGCGAGCGAGCCTCTATCCGGGTGCAAAAACTGATTAACATTACGAGCCAACGACAAGTGCTCTAAATTTTGATATTTTGTTAAGAGACCATATTGACAAAAATTGGCGCTTGAGCTGAAATACCGTATGCCAAAATTTCAAGCTGATTGGACAAAAGTTGGAGAAATTATCGCCGAAAAACAGGGTCTCATGGGGTCTGAAATGCATAGTAGGTCAATATCTTCAAGGTCAAATGAGGTCAAATGTGGTCAAATCTGCCATATTAGCGACTTTTTTTCGTTTACACGCCGATAACTCAAACAGTTACCGGCCGATTTTTTTAACTCTTTCACTATACAAAAGAGCAAACATTTGTGAGTATGTATGGTGAATTTCTAGATAATCCAACAATAAATATGGCAGTTAGAAGCCTGCTAAGGGTAAGATGTCGCCGGCTGAAGCGGCATCGGCCGACGCGGGAAACGCGGCAATCACAATTTTGTGTTTACACACTCATAACTCAAGTTGTTACCGGCCGATTTTCAAAATTCTTTGACCATATGATTGCCTGTACATTTCTCAGTCTTCTCACAGAATTTGACGCGAATCTAATATAATCAGCGGTAAGGAGCGCGATGTAAAGACGGAACCGTCCCGCCCCGGCACAGCCTACAATTCAGGCGGCGCGTAACGGCTAGCGCCGGCCGCCGCGCCGCCGCGCCGCCGCGCCGCCGCGCCGCTGCGCCGCCGCGGCGGCAGGATGTTTGACTTTACACCGCTATTACTAGAAAAGTTGTGAACCGATTTTCTGACTTCTTGCACGAGAAGATCCGCAATTCAATTCTGGACAGGTAGCCGAAATTTCACATTGATATTTCACATTCAGGACAGGTAGCCGAAATTTCACCTTGATATTTCACATTCACGTGTCCGGCTTTGAAGGGCACGTTAAACTTTGGCATCTAAATTCTCCCGATACCCGGAATTGCGCGATCGGACGGTAGGGATCGGGGTCTACGCAACAAGCTCTGCTTAGCGTGGGCTCCGGCTCTGTCAATCCGTCCATTCAAACATTCGAGCTAAATTTATTAAAAAAAAAATATTATGCTTGCGGCGCGAGTTATTGGCGAAAAACAGGAGGGGTGGGCGAAATCCGCCCCCCCCCCTTCCACTGCGCGTGTTAATCTTCTATCATCTATGTTTCCTTGCAAAGTTTTTTAGCGGACGGAAATGGAACTGAAAGGGCCAATAATTTTCACTTCACATCTCCTACTTTACAGTGGTTTTCATTCGCGAAAATAATAGTTCACTGACAATATTCGTCAAATAACAAAACTCGTCATACAGATATGTATTGGGAACAGAAGCATTGGGTCAAAATGTTGGCAGCAGGCCCTTGGGTAGAAGCAGAAACAGTTCTGATGGCATGTCGCGATCGATCGCACATAAAATATCAGATTATCTGACCTTCCTGCCCATGTGACAGGATTTATTTCTTATTGATGCACCGCCCATGCGGGCTCGGGGCCAGACTTTGTCATGGAATGCATTTAGTGTGGACTGTGCCACCATGGGTCAGAATCCTTCCTTGGATGCGGCTGACGTTATAATATTGCATCGCTGCTTGAATAATGCATATGGAAATCGTGGTTTGCGGGTGCATAACTTTGTACGACTTCATTTGTTATTCGTTCTTCTCTTTGTTTGTTCTTTTATGTGCTAGATAGCTATCAAGTTTGTTGTTTACTAGCTCGTTCACTATTTCCTATTTCAGTCCTTGTGTTTGTCTTGTTTCCTCTGTTCATGGAAATTGCATGAACTTTTCCCATGTGTCACCCGGCCCAGGCCGGAATTAGATGCGTTTTGGCAACTTTCTGAGACCAAGCACACATATTTGTTTAGCCAGCGCGTATCGGCCGTGACTTGGTTGCTCTATCATGTTGTCAGCAGCTCTAGTTTTGGTGACTGTCTATCTGAGCCAACATTGTTCCCGAATATATAGATACACAATACACATAGATGAAAATAGCTGCGGTGCTGTTCAAATGGTCAGGGGCTCAAAACGAGCGAAACTTATCGGGAACATTCACATCCCATCGTCGTGGCCCTGTCTCACTGATGGCTGAGCCCGTCAGACCCAGGGCCGGTGAGTCAGAGGTGATTGGAAGGCGGAGGTACTTCCAGCAATTTTTTATCAGAGGCTGAAAATAACGTTAATGGCTGTGTTGCCGAATTGGATGCTGTTTGATGGTCCCTCAGCGATTAGTTGTTAGAACAAGTGAAACGAAAACAAAACTGTTTGGATCATTCTGATAACTATTCTGATGGAGCTTAGCTGTCTGAAAACATTCAAAACGGCGAAGTAGTTCAGTATTGCTCTATCTAATGGCATTTAGTTTTTGTAATATATTTCAAAACGTAAGAAGACTGCTCGTTTTTAACCTAAACCCGATAATATTTCTTCGTCTTTCACAAAAACCAGTCAAATTTTCAAATGGGCCAAATAGCACCCGTCTGGCTAGCGGCCGCTAAAGACTTACCCCTTCACCTTTCCTATCCATCGGCAATCATCGACACAACATGCTCCGCCCGGGGCACGTCTTTATCGGACCGCGGTGCCGGGCCGGGCTATCGGCCGTGGCGCCGACGCGAGGTGCCCCCACCCGGCGACCGGCTGACCTGACCTCGGGCGATCAGCTGCGGTGCCGCCGCCGACCGCCGATCGTCGCGTGATCGACATTGGGTCGATCTCAACGCGACGGTGACGGTCGTGGCGCGCCGTTCCGTACAGTGCGCCATTTCCGTCGCCGGCGGTAAGGCCCGTGAACGGATCTGACCCAATGTCCGGCGACTTAGCGGCGTCCTAGTGGCGGCGCCGTTACACTCTGATGCGGGCCACTGAAGCCACAGCGGACTAATGGCTCTGCGGCAGCAAATACCAATGGAATCAACGAATGGCTAAATGGCGCCGGATACGGGGAGTCGTTAAATGAAAGCTAGCTAAAAATGAAGCACGGATCGGTCTTATGTGCAGCGCGGAGACAAAATGATTACGGTGTTGGGAGCTGGAGATGGTGGGTCATGTATCATTCGGGGACCAGAGCTGTTTGGCTATAACGCTTCGCAATGGTATGAATGATTACTTGTATGATAATTGTTAGTTTGTATAGCTTTATTTGTAAGTTCAGATGCTTGAAATGACTAAGAATTCGATACTTATTGATCTCTTTCACTGGTAATCACTTTTAGATTCACAAATGCCATTACCAGGCATCAAACATGTTTACAGAAAATACCATTGATCAAAAGAACATCATGTCCCTCAAATTGAGCTATGACATCGTACCATTAGTTAGGTGCGCTTTGCGCGAGCCTGTTCGATGGTAATATATTGTTCGACCAGCAAAAGACTCCCATTTGTTACATGGACCATGCACTATTTCATTTGCAGTTACCTGTGCTTCTTTGTTAAGGTCAGGATCTATATTGGGTATGATAATTTAATGCAATTAAACAGCAAGCAAAACACTCACCAGGTTCTTGAAATTGCTATTATGCGTCGCTCGAAACTCGGTATAATAGCTTTTGCGATATGAGTGCTTCTATACAACTGTTATTCACCATAATGATTCAGTTGTATAGCATATTACTTTGATTATTTTTATATGTAAGAATGATACAGGTCTCAGCAGGACAAAAAAGCGACCTTGACATTGTCATCCTAGCAGCCAAATAATGCACAGAACCTTGAACTTCATCGTTGGATTCGAATTCACTTATCACATGCCAGACTTAAAACGGAATAGCTGAATACCCTAACACACCAGGCAGCTGGTTTTAAGCGCTTCACTCCATTTTCTATGCCATCAAAGTTGAACCACATCCGAGCTGTCACGTTATGACACGGGTCTGAAGCGGCCAATTCCTTTGGAACTTACGACCCATTTCGACACACGGCGAAGCGGTCGGCATTCCGGGCCGCAGTGACTCGCGCTGCGGGCGCATGCGATCCTGTAGAACACCGAGCCAAGTGGCAAATCACGCCCAGCCTGCAGTGCGCTCGTAAACAGCTTCAGTCGGGTCACAGTGTGCGCCCGCCGAGAGGCGTTCGCTGCGGCTGGTTAGCGGCGCGCGGAGCCTGGGTGGTCCCTCGATCTGACCCAGGGAGCGCGGGGGAGGTCTCCTGCGATGTCGAAGGCTCCTGTCGAACGTCTGGCACGTGTCGGTCATCGCTCATGGTGCGAGGGCAGGCCGCCGTGCTGGCATTGATCGACCAGCGGCGGCAGCGGCGCGGCGGCGGCGATTTTAGACGAGTTGGGCCCACCGGGACACGGTCAGACCCGCGGGATGGAGCTTCTTCCGAGCCACTCGGGTCAGGAGTGAGACGACATGGAGTCTAGGAAGAGAAGACAGCCGAGTCCGCAGTTCGCAGATCCGAGTCCGAAGTGGCGTGAGAAACACGGAATCGGAAGTCATCAGACACGGGTAGGAGTCCAGTGATAAGGGGCCTGGAGTCGTTTTACGCTTTCCTGGAAGTCAGCAGACAGAGTCATGGCTTGACATGCATGGTAATTGGAGGGTGGAGACAGAAATATAAGTAGACAGGTATATCTGGTGACGAGATTCGACAGACACGGCTTCGTATTCTACAGAAAATGAGTTTGAGCTGAGTGACCGATAGCAGATTTTGGCCTCACTATTGCGACATCGCAGATGGATTCGAGCCATTGAGTGGCTCTAGCTCCCTGGGCACATCGGAACGTAGTCTCTGATGTGATTAATCCGAAACTTCTGTTGGGGAGGCTATACGATACGGCAAAATGTCAGGGATCCAAACTGAGAGAGCACCGAGTCAACAATGATGTGCCCTTTAGAAAACGTCTGTCCAGATCCTCAGTCGAGAAACGGTAAGATGAAGCCAGAATTTACAGTGAACATCCAATTCACTCTGATAAATCATAAGCTTACTCCAAGAAGGATGGATTGGAAGCACATTTTACGTGTTTTCGTGCTATTCGAAGCTTTGGGAAATGTTGGCTGTTGTTTTGCATTAGTTCAACGTTACCTTCATCTTTGATTCCGTAAAATACTTCAGTTCTGAAACAGGTCATCGAGGCAACCAGAACTGGTAGATTAAAAGATAGATGAAACTGTCAAAGGAGAGGGGCTTTGTCAGAGATTTGACGTTTTTATCCGTACGATCGATACAGATTAGCCTCAGACAACAGACTACTCTAAATCAACGGTCTTATGCGATTAATAAACTATTTGTAAACCATCCAATCACCGTATTATTTACAGTCATCGAGCAAGATAGAGAGAGAGAGAGAGAGAGAGAGAGAGAGAGAGAGAGAGAGAGAGAGAGAGAGAGAGAGAGAGAGAGAGAGAGAGAGAGAGAGAAAGAGAGAGAAAGAGCGAAAGAGAGTGAAAGAGAAAGAGAGAGGAAGAGATAGAGAGAGAAAGAGAGAGAGAGAAAGAGCGAAAGAGAGTGAGAGAGAAAGAGAGAGAAAGAGAGAGGAAGAGAGAGAGAGAGAGAGAGAGAGAGAGAGAGAGAAAGAGAGAGAGAGAGAGAGAGAGAGAGAGGGAGGTAGGAGGAGAGGGAGATAGCTCTCCTGAGAAGATGCTGCTCAAATCATCTCAAATTATTTCTGTGACTTATATACATTTAGAGATGATATGTTTCATTTGTCGTGCATTTCGTGCAGCTCAGCTGTCAAACCCACTTGCAATACCACATATGCTGGCCTTTATAACTGTACTCCTTTTAGTGACCTTCTCCTCAGCCATTTACCTTTGACTTCGGTTATTCCTTGGAGCGGACATAAATTTGAATTAACTCTAGACTACAGTCGCGAGGGCATAAATAACAGTTTGCGACCGCTGGTGTATTCATTCGTTAAACCAGAATGACTGAAAGCCCTAGTTAATTTCATAACCTAAATTTACGGAGCGTGTCCAGGAAGACTACGAGGCTGGTTACGAAACACGCGTACAAATGTGAGTTCCTGGACACCGTAGCAGGAAAGTTAGCGTTTTCACTGAAAATAGACATATCCATTGCCTTACGCTTTTCCTTGTATAAACTGCTCTTTAAAAACAAAGATATCTTATTTTACAAATTCAAATGCATCATTGCAAAAAGCAGTGAACATTTTTTTAATTATTTTCGTAGAGATTTCTCAAAGACACAATAATGCACGTTCACTCTAGAAGGATAAGATAAATACATGCCAATGTCTGCATGTCTATCATTGGTGTATTTCTACATACGTGTCCCTCAGTTCAGTGGGATTAATGTCACCACTCACCTCGAACCTGAGGTGACCTCTACGCCCCCCCCCTCCCTGCCTTCCGGCCGCACCCCGCCCCCGCCCCCGCTGTGCTGGCGCTGCAGTTCCGCACAATTGGCTCGGCACCGCTCGTCGGCAGTCGTCCGAGCGAGTCCAGCGAGATTGACACTTGCCAGAGCGGCGGACAATTCGGCTGAATGGTTCCCGGCAGCGCGTCCTGCACTGAGATTCGTGCCAGTCACCCCGGTACCGACCCGTCCAGGACGGACAGACAGACGTCAGGCCTCGTCACCACCCTGTCTGGTTCAGGACATCGAGTCGGTTGTAACGGAGCGCTACGAAACTGGGAGAGAGTCGTAACTAAGCGGTATTGGAGGGTTGTGACTCGTTTTGTGTGGCATTCCTGCGGTTGAGGCGTGTCTACGACCGCGTTAAATGACTTATTGAGACTAGGAGCTGGGAAGCTGTCCGCATTCTATTCGGCAATTCACTACGGCGGGCAGTAGGTTCGGATGCACCTATTTGGGCTCCTATAACTTACGTGCATGCAGATGCGACATCGTATAATGGAGGCAGCCTGAACAATGATTACGATCAATAACAAGAGGTTCAAAGAACCTCGGACCGTTGATTGTTAGATCGCGATCATTTTTACCTAAGCAAAACGAGAATCGTCAAATATTTGTAACCAGAGGATTCATAGCAGAAAAAATACTATTTTGTTTTTGAATGTTTAGTGTTTTTAAGGTTTTTTTCGCACACAACTCTAAGCACCATTACGGCAATATGTAACGCAAAATACTTGAACCACAAATTTAGGGGAGAGAAAGGCTTGAGTTGTTATCAGTTCTTTGGGGAACGGCGTCTCGTTCGATTGAACGGAGTGATTTAACAGAATGAGGCTGGCCATTGAAGCCCAAAACCAGCCATACGCTGGCCGCTCGTTCGCCGTATCACGCTATTTTTCACAGCTTTACCAAACATATAATCAAACAACGGGTGACATTGGTGGTCAGAGTAGGTCAGAAACGGTCTTTGAGCAACGGTTAGCAATGCTCCGAGCCTGCCTAATTCGTAGTCAAGCAAGAAACAAGAAACGTTGCTGGACCTTCGTGATCATGTTTGCAATGCTCGCGGCCGAGAACACTGTGATTTATACCTATGTCAGCATACATGCTAATATATTTCACTTTCCGTTTGAATGCACGGTAGCGTATGAGCCCAACTACATTGCTTTTCTTGCCTGTAAGCGGCTTCAAGTTCAGCACGTCTCAATATTCGTTTCCTTGTTTTCAGACTTGACTTCACCCTGACACCAGTCACCACACATTTCTTTTGCCGCATCTATCCCCAGCTTCACCTCTCGTCATGTCTGTTTCGTTACTTCATTAGTCTTCAGCTTCATACCATTTCACTGCCACCAGTTAATGCTTCCGTATCGACGTAAATCAGTCATCTGCCTTTCTCCATTATTGTGTTTATGGGACCGTATTAGAGCCGGCGATAATCACGGAACATTAGTGTCGGGGCAGACTGCGGCAACCCCTAGGGAGAACAACTAGGGAGAACAACATTCGACAGATGGCAGCACTAGATGAGATAATCAGGCAATACTTTAATATTAGTGGGAAAGGAAATAATGCCAATGCTTGCCCTCACCAAGCATGTTACCACGACAATGGAATTATTAGGTATAATCTATATGTGAGTAGCAAAATCCAACAAGAAAACAAAATCCGTGAAAGAAAGGCAACGCTGGCAAACATCACCACAGTCTTCCTACGCCGAACGAGTTCCACACCAACGTGCATCAGCGAGAGTAAAACTAGGATCCTTACAGACCCACCCACCGCCCCACCGTCACCCCATTCCTTCCCAAGTCTCCTTCCCCTCCGTTCGGGGCGTCTTTCAGCTACGCAAGAAGGAATCGCCAGACACAGACATCTGGGCGAGCGAGGAGGGGAAGTCGAGACCGTGTTTCCGCCAAAAGAGAAAACAACCAAGGTAGGTGGTAGGTAACTACACCTGCGCTATCTACATCAGCTGCCCCGCATGACACTAATGTGCCATTTCCGGCATCCCTGCCCAGCTAGCTGGTCTTCCATTCGCCCGTTCACCCCGTCCCCAACCCCTAGCACCCCTACTATCCCGTTGCCAACACTCCTAGCACCCCGTCCCAAGCACCCCTATAGCATGGCGTTTCCTCCCTAGCATCCCGTCGCTGGCACGCCGTCGCCAGCACCGGTGCCGACCGCGCGGTCTGTCGGCGACAATCAGGTCACGTCTGCAGCCACCATTTCACGGGCCGCCTCAGTCGCCGCCGAGACAGATCAGTCAGGGCCCGGTGTCGCCGCGACTGTCCCGGGATTTACCCGACTCGTGGTCCGAACAATGCTTTCCGACTGGATAGGGGATAGGTGTCACTCTCAAGGTCTACACTTCGTGCCGCCACCTCGCCTAACCCGGCATCACGCACATCCGGGTCAAATTGAATGCATGGCAGTTGCTAGGCGTTGTATTCCTCAGGCTTCTTGCTCCCTCTAACCGTTGTCAAATGCCTATAAACTCATACACGAGGTCTTAGGCTCAATTTAGATGTGAAGATTTTGTTGAGGCCACTGCCCCAAAAATTATTTGTCTGAATCAGGAGGCGAATAAGTTGTTTCCCTATTTTAGTCAGTTCCGATTGTTGTTACCCATATCCTCTCAATCTCTGCTGCTGGGCAGTGCCACAATGCGCTCTAATGCATTGCAATTTATTAAAGAAACCGTCGGAAGTGTTAGATGTTGAAAGGACCGGCTGGCGAAGCGATGGGGACATCATTTAGCTGCAGCGACCGTTCCATCCACTCAGGGATTTTTCCGCGCCGTGAGGTAATCAGTGACTGGTGATGGTGCTCTGTCGGGGACGGCTGAGAGCCACCGCCGCTGAACGCCTGATTAAAAGTGGCTCAAGTCTAGTGTGAATCGGAACCAGCCACACACCAGGTGAAAAGAAGCTCTGATTGAGTGCTCAAACTCGTCCGCATTTTCCTTCAGGCCTACCCATCATTCATTCTGTTTTAAGTGAAAAAAAAATCGTTTCTGCTCACACACCGTTTGCAGATACAGGTAGGTAGGTTTTATTTCATTGTTTGAGCATTCAAAGCAAATCATTCTTTATAATGAAATGGGCTCTCTAGGTCGGTGGCTTGTTGCCAATTCTAGAAAATATAATAAATGTGTTATTTTGATGCATAGCTACAACAACCGATGGCATATGCAATTTCTGCATTCTGAGACGGCGAGGCCATCCGCCGCAAACCCGGCCCATCCTGCAGCGTCTGGCGGCGTTTGCTATGCACGACTACCAGCGGGGATTTGTGCCGCCGCCCATTTGACGGCCAGCCGTGACCAATGGCCATTTGAAGAGCGCCTGACGCGTGACGTCGTAATCGCTGTACCGATCGATTCTCCACTGGCACTGGCCGGCATCTTTCCGCGGGGCTCCGCATGTGATCGGAGCACGAACACCCCTCCAGGAGCGAGGCAAAAACGGAAAATTGGATTAAAAGATAAAATCGGGCACTGGCGCACAAAGTAGGTATGAGGCTAGCCAATCTACGATTCAGTGTCTTTGATTGAGTAGTGCATTACTACTGCCACTAAATGCATTGCGTGCTGAGATTAACTAGGCGTGACAGTGGCACATTAAAATGTTTCATTACGATATGAGCATTTTAAATGGGCACTTTTGGAAGCGTTGCGTCAAATTATCTAGTTAGATATGCGATGGTTCGTGCCAGCTCAAAGCTCATTTACGGCAATGCATTTTTAGTGAGCTCCGTCACATAAACACGGAAAGAGTCAGGTGAAGACGAGAGTAGTAAGAACCCACCCACTTAATCACAATGAAGGCTGTTATAGATTATAAGATATAAGTACCTTTATTAGATATAGATATAAGTACCTTTATTAGATATAGATATAAGTACCTTTATTTTGTCAATCGTAGGCTAAATGCTTGTGAGCTGATGCTGCGGCAAGGGATAGACATCAAGTACAGGAGGGAGGCTTGATTGACAAGGCTGTGGGTGGGTCGTTCAGAGAAGTTGGGCAATGAGTAGCGTTTCCATCTAAACCCTGGTCGCCACTGAATAGAGCGTTTACGATGGCAGTGATAAATAAAAGATGCAATAGCAATATTCATGCGTTCGTGGAAACCAGTGGATTTTTTCTGTCGTGTTGATATACCACTAACCACGCGCCATATCGTACTGGGTAGCTGTTGATCCCGACGGCGCATGTGGGTGGTATGTGACATTAACGTGCACTGCGCTACTAATCGGCTCTCCAGTAATGGGTCACCCGGACCCTTCATCAAGGTAGAGGCTATAATAACCCGTGATTGATTTTGATTCTCCATTCTGCACCTTTCCCATGCGCACATGTTTATTCGAAGTGTACATTGTAGTTTATGTTTATGATGATAATATCGAACGGTAAACGGGGGCAAGACGTGCAGTCACGGGAAAAAACTTTTGAAGTTTCCAGCTATACAGAACTCCAAAGAATAATATTTTTGAGACTCTTGATCGTATCAGACGCTACTGCCAAACTGTTTTTAAGTTGCTTTAAGTTGTTGCTTGGTCAACTTCACGTAATGCTCAGCGAACCAAAGAATCAAGCTGTTTTGCTTACATATACGCTTTACGGTGCGTCACGGTTCCTTTGATTCATGCTATCCAAGAGAAACGTAATGACAAATGACATGGATTTTTAAAGCTGTACTGCTATTGTGTTTTAATGTAAGTACAAAATAATGTGATGGGATACTGCGTACGTTTTCATGTTTTTTACATTGCGCATACATTTGCAACGTCAGCAAACGCCGAACGATACGAATTGGTGCATATAGTTGGACTTGTTGGGATAAAATTATGTAATTGCAATTGTTTTGACATTTTAGTGCATGTAATATGATTTATATCTGTTGTTGACGGCGCTCTGAGTTAACCTGTTCTGACACATATCGCAAAGTTGTTTTTTCCAGTGTCTCGAAAAGTTGTTTGATGACAGACGACGGGCAAGCCACTGTTCCCGTCTTGAAGATGCACGGAGAGGAACAATAATGATTGTAGAAGACAGATGCTTAATGTGCTGCTCGAACGAATTCTATGACAGGAAATTCGTTCAGGCTCACCACTAATATGAATAGCCTGGCGATGGTCTTTGGCCTCTGAATTTATGTTCGCCTTGTGCCGTAGCTGTCGCACGCTTCTCAAGGCCTGCAGCAGATTGATACTGGCGAATCTGCAACTCACAGACGGACATTTGCAGTGCTCGAATATTACCTTTGCTTCTGGTGGATGTAGCGAATGCGTGTTGATTGCAGTGGTTTATGGCCAAGGCTTGGTACCGATTAGCGAATATCAGCGCGAACTGCTTAGTTGACATTGACGTTCTGTGAAGTCATGCACTGCAGAGTATCAGAACTTGACCCATAGGAAGTCCCGCAAGACTTAAATTTGGGGAACTTCTGTCATGCCATCGTCCTACTTGTAACTTGTAAGTGACTTAAGTATTTCTACTTAAAGCCCTGCAAAGAAGTACAAGGAATTGTTTAAATTCATCAGCTGTAGTGGTTCACCGAAGCTGAGGCCATTATCTCCCAATGGTCCCACTGGTGCATTCTTTGCGTCACCGTCTTTATTCATGGAGCATAGATTCAACAAGACAATGAAGCATATGTGTCAAGGTCGGATGTATCAGTCAACGGATTGTTAAATTTATTCGCGAAAATGGCATTTTACAGGTGAATAGATGGTATAATTCTGTTCTATGTGTGTACGCTGCACCATTATCATACCTAAAATCACTCAGTTCAATCTATTGTCACCATTCCTGCCAGTCACTACTAACAATCCCACCAGATAAGTGGGATTGTGGAGCCGTCCGGCCGGCCGCCCTGACCGCGGCCGCAGTATGGTGACGGCCTTTTGTGACAGCAGAGGTCGCGGGGCGTGTTCACCGTTCGAGCCGGTCGCATCATTAGCGCGCCATTGACCAATCGTGACCCAGTGTCACCGACTAACGCGTGCGACTGTCGCAGCCACCCACGGCACCATGCGACGGCTTCCGTGAGCACCGCCAGCACGAACAGTGGAGGATTTCCCCAAATACTCTATCCGTGTTACGTAACTGAAGAATGTGACGTATTGTATTAGGGAACGGGAAATTTCAGTTCGTTCTTGCATTGCGGATGTTATCTTGTGTCATGAAACGCATTTTGTAATGTATGCAGCGTTATCAATGCAATCATTATTATTCGTGTCATTTATTACGATGATAAATTTATGGTTGACCCTTATGCATCTTTCGTTTAGTTGGCACAAATGGTTAACCCTCGCCCGCACATGGGGGGGGGGGGGTGGTTGCCACCCCCCCCCCCCAGGCAGTCTTTCTGCTCTGCACTCAACATTTTTAGAGCTAGAAGGCTGATTTTTCGTATAGCTGCTCGTCTATCCTTTCTTGATGTCCACTGAAAATTTCAAGTTTCTGTGATTTTTGGTTTCGGAGATATGACCTTGTTTTTCAGGTCATGTCATGACCCAAATGGCCAATTCTCAACATCTTGCGTTTGCCATGGGCCTTGTGAGCTTTTGACACCCTGATTTCGGCCTTTTTTGCCAGTCTTACCTCCCACCTATCATGGAACATGTTGTTCGACGATGTACAGGGGTCAAGGTCAGGGTCAAGGTCAACATAGGTCATCTAAGATAATTGCGTTTTAGGCAAGCTGAATTTACTTTTTGTTAAGTTTTTTGACTGCATTTTTGGTAAAAGCTTCTCAGATCATGATTTCATGTGATATGGACCCAAAAACAATCGGTGCACACATCAGTATGCACACAGACACACACAGACATACAAACACATATAATTGACCTTGACCTAACTTGACCTGAAATGACCTCAGCAGCAAAATTCTGGTCGGATAGTGTGACAAAGAGGTTCTAGCTGGCTTGGCACCAGAAAACAGCATCGTCATCGGTATTTGATAAGCAGCGCACTTGATATCCAACGGTGACCCAAAACAGCAACATTTTTTAGTTTGACCTGACCTGGAAGGTCAATGACTGACCTGAGAAGGTAAAACTGGGTATCATTGGATTCGTCTCTTCCCAAAGAATCTTTTTGGTCTTTACTGCTAAGCTCTATCTCCAACAGGAACGAAATGGCGCGGGGGGGGTGGCAACCACCCCCCCATGTGCGTTCTAGGATGGGAAAATGGCATGTGCGGGCGAGGGTTAATTGCAACGTAATTGAATAGGCCGGTGGGCGGCGTTCTTCATAGCGGGCAGTAGCAATAACTTGATGAAATGTAACCGAATAATATTACACATTATCTTTTTTCTATTTAAGTTAATCACACAAATTCTTTAAAATATAAATCATAATTAAGCTGTCATGAGGGTATAGATGGCATTCAGCAATCCACCCTTTGCTCTCCTGTTATATGCTGTAGCTCCATGAAATTCAAGTAATTACCCCTAATCATGTTTCGCTTCATCAAACTTTCTCTATGAGCCGTAACGCAATAGCCATTCATTTCAGGCGACCGCTCGTATTCGCACATCGATTCTGCGTAAAAGTTGCTAAATAACAGAAACTCACAAAGGGTGTCTATCTATAACCTATGACTGTCAGACAGTGCGCGGCCAAACTATCAGCCCATTTGTCCTCACCGGTAGAAAGTAGCGAAAGGCGTAAAATCAATAGTTCACTCGCACATTGGACTCACGCATAGACACCAACGCCCGGTGGAGTCCACGCGGTCCCACCAATCACGACCGAGACTGTCACCGCGGTGCTCGTTAGAAGTCGTTACTTACCCTGGTGGCCTGTCATGCTCGCGGTCATTAGCGTCGGCCAGTCCGGCGGTCGCTGTTTGTCGCTCTGTTTGTGCGCCATGTTTGCATTCAGTGCGGCACGGGCACATGCGCCGCCGTCTCGGGCCACCGCCGATGACGGATGACGCCCCCCCCCCGATCGACGGGGGGGGGGCGGAGGAGCGCCAGCACACATCCAGTATTGATTGGAGCCTGTGCCGGTTACATGTCAGTTGGGCAAACTAGGCGGCGGGAATCAAAATATGGAGGCATCAAAATATTGATTCTAGTGGGCGGAGCTTTGACCATATATGGGCATACGTGCAGACCATCACAGAAACGTCAATTCTTCAGCAACCGGCTACAATTTCAAGATAGTTTCTTCAGAAAATGAAGAACAACGTTGAAGCTACCCGCCAGGCACGAAACAATAGCCCTAACCTCTTAGGTTAGTTTAGGAAAGCGTCTTGAAAATAATCAAGATTTTGATTCATCACGGCGGCTAATCCCGGCGAGAATCAATATTTTGATTCCGCAAACAGCTGGCTAATCATTATTTTGATTCTGAAATCAGCTGGTCTATCAATATATTGATTCTGCGAACTGACTTTCTGCAGATGTACTTCACTCTTCAAATTGATTTATGGAACGTTTCTTGTGTGCAAATAATGCAAATTCAATAAATTCATGAAGATATTATCAGCACAGGATCGTGTAATTTTTTTCTAGACCTTATTCCCACGGTAGACCAGGGATTTTCAGCACTCACCCTAGCTCCCTGCTCAAAGCTGCAAGCCTTCGAGGGAATGCGTGAAGGGAGCCGTGCTGACCTTTGTATAGGGGTTGTACTGAGTCGGAGCCGGAACCGAAGCCCGACCATTTTACTCGGAGCCGGAGCCGGAGCTGGAGCCGATTTTTTCCTCCGGAGCCGAAGCCGTCTGACATTTTCACGGCTCCACATCCCTGCTTTGTAGCATTGATTTTGAGTAAAAAAAAGTTAACTTATCGTCTTTCACGTGTTCATGAATGTGTTTCTACGCATCTGTATCCCGTCCCATTTCTGTGGAGTACAGTAAGAGATATTTCGCCGAACAATATACTCAAGCCCGTTGCACAAATTGCACAATTTGAATGAAAATATGATACACGGATGTATTTGCATTCGCAAATAATACGATGATATTCATAACACATTTCACAAAGATCCCTGCAATTGCCACACATTTGCCATCACAAAGCCCTGTCGTTGATGCTCACATCCCATGCAAAGCAATACTCACTTTTAGGACACGTCTCTTATTCAATATGGCTACGTATTTGCAAAACATGCAGTTAATAATATTTGAAACTGAGACCTAACCAATAAGACATACCATGGACAGGTAAGAAAAACAAATAAACGTCTGGAGAATGACATCAACGTCTCGATGTTGCCTACTTACAAAGAACAATTTTCGGTTTCGAATCAAATACATGAAATAAATATAAACAAAATTTGTACAGATACACTCAATATAGGGTTTATGATTAGCACGGCTACCTAAAACATCAATCCTGTCAGGTTGAGCCACTTATGTCCACACCCAAAGCAGGTCGCTTTGGAACACCACAAGATCCCATATTACCACCGAAAACGGTCACCAATTGGTCTACTGATCAGCATCTTCAGAACATTCTCGACCGAAAAGCTATCAGTCCTGTCTGTGTTTTGGTTCGCTTCATTTGGGCTATGCGCACGTTTTTCTACTCCGGTTCTAGGGACGAGATAGCAGTCATCACGCGCTGCACCAGCTCGTTCTTTGACAGGTTGGTGACGCTGTCGTCATCCGGCAGGATAAACACGTGGCGCATTTCACCCTCGGCCCCGCCAGCCACATACACACTTCCTTACGTCATATTGTTTCTCGCTACGAGATCAAAGTTCAAAAGGTCGTGATGTAGGTAGTCTCCGCCCAGCCCGAGTCAGGTACTCCACCGGTTGGTCGGGTGCGGCCAGGTCCGCGCAACGCCGCCCTTCTTCGGTCGACGCTCTGGTTGACAGGGATGGCGTTGTCATACAGTTGCCTGTCGACTGAACAGCGATTCAAGACGCCATCCTTGACCCTCTGAAGCTGATCCCCGCAACGACCAGTGTTTGAGCCTTGGTTGACCTGCAGCAAACAACAGAACAGAACACAATAATTAGGACATTTGTGGACAATAGATTAGGAAACTATATGTGTTATTATTCTATTTGTTCAGCAACTATTAATTTTAGAATATATTCAATAAAAATTAAATACTTAATGTCGCTTAAATTTCCACTGAACGTCACCAGGTGCGCCAACAACTGTCATCTCATGCAGTTATATAAATTCTGCCAAAAAAGTAGATCTGAGGCCAGCTGTACCAACAGAAAAATAGGTGGCTGCTGGATTTTTTTTGTCTAAAAGTTACTTCACATACAGAGCATGAACAGTACAGCCCTATCCGTTTACGTGCCCATCATGTAACGCTCCATATGTGAAGCAGTCTTTAGGCAAAAAATTCCAGCATGCAACTATTTGTGTTGATAAAACTGGCCTCTAAAATTAACTTTGGCATGGACAATCCTGAAAATTAACTATCCAGCATTCCCTGGACTGACGTACATTAGACACATAATTTTCTTGAAGATCACGCATAATGTAAATATGGCTTACACCATTCAGCAACTTGCTTTTGTTGCACTTACAAATTAAAGTTGTAGCAACAATTGGGTGAGTGAGACACAAGCAGAGGCTAAAACATCCAAATTATGTAAAATACTGGACATGCACTGCCCCCATTTCATGAGTCCACCCAACAATTCTATCATGTGAGACAAAACATTAGGCTTCTTGTAACTAATTTATACCGTAACTTTTAAAGGACATCATATTTCACTGAAATACTACACCTAAGACATCATTTTCAAAAAAATATAGCTTAAAAAGACAGCAGAAAAGTGAGAAGGCGTCCCGCGCCGCTGACGTCGCTACCGCGCCATGTTCCTAAAACCATCTCTTAAAACGAGTTTTCGGTAAGAAACGTTAAGATCACATGCCTGAAATTGAAAAACACACTTCAAAGTATCTTAAAATATGATCCATTGTTACTTACACTTCAGAAAAGGTCGCTTAAACAAAATAAAACCGGGAGCACTACGTTGCATCCAAACACCCACGACGCCGGCGCGAAATGGCGGGAACCGGAAATCGTGGCTAGATACAAAGAAAAAGAATATTTCTTATAAATGAATTATACAACTAAATAACGCATTTTTTATTTTCTTTTAGACAAAATTATGAAAAAATTACAGAGGCTTGTCGTTAATGATAAACAGAGCAAGTTTTAACAGCACGTTTTTGTTGAATTATGGCGGCGAAATCTTTATGCCATCCGTAAAGGTACGCGCGACAAACGGCTGATAGCCATGCAGCGAAAAATTGAAGCGGGGAAGTTTTTTGTATTGACTTGTCGAAAAATCTCGCCGTCATGGGGGTTATTTCCGCCGTAACGGGTCGTCTGAAGGTGGGAACGTCCCAAATTGAATCAAAATATTGATTCTATGCCCATATATGGTCAAAGCTCCGCCCACTAGAATCAATATTTTGATGCCTCCATATTTTGATTCACGCCGCCTAGTTTGCCCAACTGATGTGGCCCTGCCAGCGCAGGTCATTACTTTATTGCCTTTTATGTAAGCATAACTGTTCTTGTCGCCTGGATAAGTCGTTTACCAATATGCAATAATGGTAGCATTACTACTTCCTACTTTTTCCTGAAGGCAATAGAACAAAGTGCTGAGAAAAAACCCTACCCAAGTAGTCCATATGACGAAAACTGAAGCAAAACATCACTATTTGACTAGTTCTGAATATGTTTCAAGCTCTGTAATATGTATGCATTTGCGAGCGACTCAACTGCACTTCCTTTTTTGAAGGGCGGAACGCATCGGCCTGTCATCGTCTATGCATGGCTGCCTCGTCTAATCGACGCCGACCCGAGAGCGCCGTCTTTCCATTTCGCTCGTCTCGGGGCGTCGTCCCGTATACGAGCCACTCGCAGCCGTGCCCCTGTCAGCGGCTGAACTCAGTTTGGGTTGATCGCTGCCGGCAGCCAAGTGGTGCGACTTTTTGAGTGGGCGGCGTCAGAGCCTATTTCAGAAGAAATCAAGCGCGTTTTCTTCATTATAATCTGTAGAAAACTCAAATATGTATTATTAGGCAGGAGTTTAAAGTAACACTTGCACCTGCATGCATCACAATCTGCAAATCTGTCATATTGAATATCCATTTTCCTTGGGAAGTAGACGCTCAAAATCCTATCTTAGCCCGCGCCCTGCTGGGGGGGGGGTGTTTGAACACCCCCCCTTGTGGTTTTTCGCGAATATCTCAAAAACGGCGGCGCGGAGCGCCGCCGTTTTTGGTACACCTTATCATACATCAATTCTACACATGTTGTGAAAATTTCAGACCAAGGTCATTCAAGGTCAGGTCACCAGGTCACTTGAAGTGACCTCACCTCATAAAAAGTTTCAATGTCTGTCATAGCTACACCGAGTGACCGATCGCTTTGAAACTTTCAGCGATTGCTAAGAGCAATAGCATGTACAAAACGTATATCTCAGAATTTTGATATCGATGACCTAAGGTCAGGTCAATTTTGCGACCTCCCCATTATAAGTCAATGGGAGAAAATTGAAATGCGCCTCTTTTGGACGAAAGACATTATAAACACTCCCAAACACTGAATTACAAGTGGTTTAGACACACTGAACATGAAAATGGTGTCCGTGACCCCTCTTTATGCCCTGAGGTCATCTTAGGTCACGAATGGTATCTAACAGTTTTTTCGCAAATAACTTTTGATAGAGGCATGCTAGAGCGATGAAAACGCCATAGATGTGTTCAGCTCGACGATACGGATCGACTGATATGCAACATGACCCTTTCCGGTCAGGTCATGACCTTGACCTGAGGTCAAATTTTCAAGTTGACCTTTCAAGGTCAAATTATAGTTCATTCGATGCGTCTTGACGAGAGGAACACGATGCCGGTAAAAGGAAGCTCGTACAAGGCTTGGGTCAAAAGTTATTGCAGAAAAACTGTTTCCGAAAAAATCGGCTATTTTTGCAGTTTTTGCCCCCTGCAGGCAAAACTGTTGACGTTAGGTCAAATCTGAGAGAATTACTCAGAAAGGGCGTTAATAGGGCTATCGAATGCGCTTTTCCGCGGCGCTGTAGCTCTATTGGTTCCCGAGTTATGCGTTGGCTTCTTGGAAATTTTCGACCTTCGACCTGGAAATCGGCGAAATTTTGCCTTCAATGACCTCTGGTGACCTGACCTTTGACCTGACCAAAAAATTGACCGAAGTGATTTCCTCATTATTTTTGACGCTCTTTCGAACGCCGCCTTCCGCGTATCGCTACGTGGCCCAGGAGCCGAGTTAGAAGGGGGGGTGTTCAAACACCCCCCCCCCCCCAGCAGGGCGTGGAAATCCATGACCCCCAGCAGGGCGCGGGTTAGTGTTTCACAGGTCCTCTCGTCGGGTGCTGCAGACCATCAGACTAGCGTCTTTCTTCTCTTTGTTTTTGTTCCACAGCCCACCACCGACAACTCCTTGGGGTTTGCCCACCCTCCCATGGTGATTGGTGACTCTATTCCGCGTGAGTCCGTTAGTTCCATTTCCACTGCCGCAGCAGTTACAACGGTACTTTATATGCACCATTTACTTTCTTTCTGTCTGTCTGTCTGTCTGTCTGCCTACCTCTCCGTCTAACCCCCTCCTCTCTCTATCTCTCTCTTTCTCTCTCTCTCTCTCTCTCTCTCTCTCTCTCTCTCTCTCTCTCTCTCTCTCTCTCTCTCTCTCTCTCTCTCTCTCTCTCTCTCTCTCTCTCTCTCTCTCTCTCTCTCTCTCTCTCTCTCTCTCTCTCTCTCTCTCTCTCTCCTTACCTCTCTCCTCGTCGAGTCGCTTAGCCTGTGTGCTTTTTGCGGCCATGACCTTTCTGTTCCATCTGCCCATTTGTCTACCCCATCCTCACCTTTGCCTTAGTCTCATCTCTGCTTCTCTCTGCACACGGTCGCCCACTCGCCTGCCTCTCACGATACTCCATTCTCGTCGTTCTCGACCTCTCAGCCTGACGTGGCCGCAAAGCCACCCCCCATCCCGGCGCCACTATACGCAGACAAAGCGGCGCATCCGCCTCTCGGGCCACGCCGCGCCGAGAATTCAACCAGACGACTCGCCCTGATTGAAAACGCTGCAAACTCGATTTCGATGCGGGTCCCATCAAGGCGTTAGCCGACCTGACGACGACCGGTCATTCCAGGGAGGCCTCTCGTCGCCGCTCGCCGCGCCCTGGCCAGAGTTCCCGATGGATCGCGGGGCCGGCTCCGGCTGACGGGGCCGACGTCGACGCAAGTCTCCGGGGAGCGACGCGCCGGCCCGGGAGCGATGTCGACCGCGGCGGGCAGGCGCCGGCGGCCGCTGCCGACCGCACCGCTGCTGCTGCTGCTGATAGGCATGGCGTCAGGTGAGTCCACTCACAGGCCTGTCCACCACACCTGCCGTGGACACTGTCCTGGCTTTTTGTGACGTGCTTTTTTACCACAGCCTCTTCCTGGGGTTGTTTAGAGGACAGGTAGGGACACGGCATGCATGAATTGGCTCTTTCAAAGACAGCCGATTCTGTATCATTACGAATAACGAATAATGAATTACCGTGCGACTCATGACTAATCATCCTATACATAAAGTATACAGCCTGAAGGTCATGTCAAAAAAAGATTCGATATGCCTTGTATGCATTGTTTTTTTTTTTTAGGTTCATTACTTCCTGGTAAAGCCCTTTTTGCCGCTCATCATTTGCGGCTCACGTGCGTTCCGACGCTCTCATCCTGCGAGTACCAAGTGACGACAAAAAAGCTGCAGGCTTGATAGTTTCATCAGGCGGCAAATTGCGCCGATGTGCAGTCAGCCGAACGGAGGCGCTGGCGCGGTGTGCGTCGAACCGGCTATCTATCTATGTCGGTACCTACTGGGTCATAAATATCGGCGGTAGATGCAGCTAGTAATAGCGCGGCAATGTATGTACCGGTCGTGTGCTCGTGCCGACACATGCCGCGTCACATGGAGACAATGATGTGAATATTTATTGTAACTAGGTATAGATGGAACAGGAACACATTCATATATTGCAATAATAATGCGGTGGTGTCTCGCATATAATGGTTTCTTCTTGCGATTATTTTTGTTTTGAATTTTAAGTGTTAATGTGTCATGTTGAGCATGTGCCAAAACAATTTGTGTGGTATTTATGTAATAAAACGAAAAATAAAAAATGCATGCTGGATATATGGCGTTACTGTCGTAAATATCAAATTCAGCATTTAGTACCGGAAGAAATTAATCAACGTAGCGTTGTAAACATCTGCTGCATAAATTGGCCTGACCTTTAGATATGATTATTTGTGTTGTTCGATACGTTTAAGTGGTAGTTTACCCAGCATGTATATTTCAAGAACTGGGGCGCATATCATCGCGTTAATTGCCCTTGTTTCCCATTGTTAGTAATAGTGTTCAGTCTGTTCGTGTTCTGAGCGGTGCTGCGCCGTTCTCTGGTGACCCGCCTTGTTAACCCGCGCCCAGATGGGGTCTGCCGAGCAACACGGTCTGATGGGGGGGGCCATTTTGGCCCCCCCTCAGATCTCGAGAACCACGCAACATAGCGACAAGCGGTAAACGGTGTTGGATAGCCCCAGCGGGGAACTACCTTTTGACCCAATTTCATTGACCTCGGTCAAACCGATGACGTCACAGGTCAGGTCAAAGGTTGAATTTTCACCGTTTACAGGCATTTCAAGAAATGCGTTGTAAAATCGAGTAAAATGCATTTCATTGAAAATCATCGATGGAGAAATGTTCTTCAAACACATATTTTGCTATTTGAGGTCACTGATACCAGGTCAGGTCACAGAGGTCAGGTCACTGGGGGGGTCACAATATGAAAGTGTCGTGTGATCAGGGTTGTATACCAATCAAGTCGATTGAATTGATTGATTTGATTCAACGCGTATTTTGAGTTGATTGGATTGAGTCGATTGACTTTTCGAGATGACTGGTTGACTGACTCGTTTGACTTTAGCGACTGGTTGACTGATTTGATTCCCGAAAATTAGAGTGACTCGTATGATTGAGTCAATTGAATGGAAAGTTCAAATAAGTTTTAGTTGACGAAAAATAAGGACACCAATTGATGACATCAAAGATCACAAAACAACACTGAAAACTGCTTGTCATCACAACTGCAAAATGGGGTAGATGGCCAAATAAAGAACAGGGCCTAAACATGAACAGCCAACTTTGACTTTCAACTGCAATAACTGCTCCAATCCTGTGATAGAACCTGGCGATGCACCTACCTACCTTTCTGCACTCAGCAGGAAACTTTTTTTTTTAATCCAGATGATAAAGTGCAAGACCCTATATACTAATAAAGTGTGATTAATTACTAATTCACATCTCCACATCTCCTCAGAAACAACCCACTGAACTCTATAAATATCTGAAACCCCTACAAAAATAACTGAAACAAAAGCGCCGTTTTCGTCTCGCTAATTACGTTTACATTAATAGCTAATTTGCTGCATTGGTTTAATTTGCAGCAGAACGTTTGTTGATCCTTTTCTCCTGAGAGCCTAGGCATAGGTTAATATATTTCATTTTCCTTAAAATATTTTACCGAATATTATTAAGTGGTTTTATTTCAAATGAAATAATAATTAAAACGAAATTGGTGTTGTACAACCGATTTATTTTATGATGACCTACCATACTACATGATAATCAATGACGTCATCTTACCAAAAAATCAAAAGACGTAGAATAAGGATTTATAAAAGCTTAGCATACTTCTTGGCAAAACGTTTTCTTTGTTTTTTCGCAGTCGCACCAACGGCATTTAATTTTCCTTGTTCTTCTTCCTTTGTCCTTAACTTATCCTGTGGTTCCAGAGTCCCTGTTCGTTCAATTTCCTTTTAAATATATTTTTAATGCTCATCCCTATCCCCCAGTCCTAACAGTTTCAAATTGTATTGCAATAAAATGTTTTGAATTCTTCACATATAACCTATCTACCTCAACCTTCGTTGGTACTGTTGGTAGCCAGTGACACATCTAGGCAGGTAAGTAGGTGCCTACCTGCTTTCCTGCTGTCTTCATAAAGCATACCTAATGAAGTTGTCAAATTTATAGCACATTTTCAACACTTTCATATCAATATGGTGTCAGTGTGGCATGTAACCTAGCTAGGTTCATTATGTTCAGGGTTCAATTCAGAAGAGCTCCGCATAACTCACATAAGAGACAGACGGGGGCTTTACATGGGGTAGATGGCCTGATGACTTAGCTGGAATATGGCCAAAATTAAATTGACAACTTTTAGGTGAAAGGTGGTGATTTGGGTTAAGGGGCGTTTGTTGAAGTCAACTACTGGGTTATTTTGCACCCATTAAATGAAACTTCTGCTCCAATTCTACCCATTGAACCTCAATATCATGATCCACCTGTCCATCACTAGGTATCCTTCCTTATTACATAGAAACTTTGAATGGCATGGCAATTTATAATTTTAAATGATGATATTTTTGTTTCTTCTGTAGGTAGGTAGGTAGGTAGGTACACCAGACTGCTATGGACACTTTTCCAAGTTGGTGGGGCAAAAAACCTAATGTATATCTTGGTTTGAGTCGTTTGATTGAGTTGATTGATTCCTTTCATTGTCGCGTTTGAGTCGATTGAATCAATTCCCGAAAACTGCTCTGACTTGATTGATTTGATTGGTTTCCCAAATTTGTCGTGATTGAATTGATTGCTATTGATTGAGTCGTATACAACCCTGCCGGTGTGATACATGTTTTATGGTTCATTTTACATGACAAATGCGATTATGTGGGTCAGACAGACTTTAGGGCCAGCTTAGGTCACGTTTTGGTCAAGGTCAGGTCAAGGTCAGGTCAAGGTCAGGTCAAATTAGGTCAAATTTCAAAGTTGATATTTTTGCATAAAATGGGTATCGATTCGATGCAGCTCGTCACGGGGAGTTCAATGGTGGTCTCTGTTTTGCGCTACGAGGTCTAGAATTGCTAAAAATTGAGTTCAAAAATTTGACGTCATCAATTTTTAACAGTTTTTTCGCTATAACTTGGCCAAAAAAAGAGGTATCGATCTAAAATTTGGTATGTATATCGAAGAGCGCAGGGACTATCACATATATTCCGGTTTTTTCGAAATTCGAAATTTTTTGGAAATTTTTTGAGTTTTTCTAAAAAAATTACTTTTTTTGAATTTTGGGGGTCAAAATCCCAAAATTTCGAAAATCCGAGATAGCAGTTTTGTAGCACCGTCTTTTCTCTACACAACCACATAAAGAACTTTAAAATTGCTTGTTAACTGTAGAATTGGTGAGCGTTTCAAGATGTCATGTTTTTTGCTCATTTTTGCTCGAACATGACCTCAGTTTGACCTCAATAACTCCTGACCTGAGGTGACCTGTGACTTGAAATTTTGTGTGAAGGTGTCAAATTGATGCCCGGTAAGGTACCCAAAATTTGGCGGCGCTGCGCGCCGCCGTTTTCTCGCTATTTAAGAAAAACCACAGGGGGGGGCCAAAATGGCCCCCCCCCCATCAGGGCGCGGGTTAATGCTGTCATGCCACAGTCCCATTCTCGGCGGCACGATTGCGGGGCGACAATCGTCCATTTTGTCATTGGCGTGCGTCCCGAACATCCGTCAGTCTCGCACCGGGCCGGCGCGGCCCGAATTGTTTCTCAAACCCGGCCATCGGGTCGGTGGAGGGGTCATTCATCGACGGGCCGGCCGCGTCGGCCGCGACGGCCCGGTCCCTGACGCGCGCGCGCTACAAACAAAGGGGCGTTGCCATCGGTCGTGTTTAGTGACGTTGTCGGCCCGATCGTGTCCGGGGCCCGTGACGGCCCGACACGCTACTGACACGGAAAAATGCTCGCCGGGACGGGCGGCAGCCGCCCGGCGCGCCCCCCGGAGCGGCATTCACCCGCCGGAATGCCGCTGAGGACACACTGGCGAATGACCGCGCTACGGCGCGACTCCGGCCCAACGGGCTCTTGGGACATGGACGACGCCTTGTTATTTGTTTGTTCAAGCATGGAACCCGCTGTAAGAAGCGAAATATGTATTGATTACTCATGAAGATTGCCGACACTCATCGACCATTTCCTTGGCGATAAGAAAGTTGCTTCATAAATTGTGTTATAGTCAACGTATAGTTTGCTGAAAATGGTCGGCTACGTTTCGTTGCAACGAATGGAGCTCCTAAAAGGGCCTTCAGACGAAATAATTTAGAGCTTCTCCAATAAATACAACAATCAATTTTCTTCACGGTTACGACCTGAGCACCAGTTGATAATGAAATTGTCAATACAGCCCACGAGTATATGGCTCACGGTTACAACAAAAGACATCAACACTACTCATGGTGAATTTATCGATACTGGATGCCAAGCTGGTACTGAACACATTGCGTCCATTGTGTTTTAGCTCACATGAACAAAGACATTGCGGCTGTCACCGAATTAGAGCCAAGGAATGCATGATGACGTCAATGCCATTATGCGATTAGGCGATAATCTTTGTACCCTTTCCCATTGTTACTGGGTCATTGTCAATGTATGTTCTGGTTTGTCTTTGCTGCTGTTGCATCGAAGCCGTATGAATATAGCCTCTCGCTTAAATGTTCTTTCCAAGTGAAGATAAGAGCATTTTTGCATTCAGAGACCATTGCCAAAGATAACAGTAGTACCATGTGCCATTGCATAAATTGGTACGTAGCTATAAATAAAGTAGCGATAGCATGCGTTGGTTGGGATATCGATATACATTATAGGGAAACGATAACAATAAATACATTTATAAAAATGATGAGTTCAGGCAACCTTAAAGGGACCCTCCCACCTTCAAAAAAAGTTAATGAATTGGCATGAAAGTGATGTCGCTAGGTTCAGAAAGAGCGAAAACGAATATCTACCAAATTTTATCAAAAAATATTCACCGGTTTTCAAGATATTAGACTTTTACTTTTGTTTACTGTTTGGGGATCTCCGCTGTTCCTGGCGACTTTATTTGAAGGTGCGGCATTTGTTGCGCGCAAAGCAGCATATACCACCGCGTGCTACCAAACGTTTTAGTAAAAGATTCAAAAATCGTTAGATCTCCGCTGACGTCACACATTCAGAGGGGTATTCAAAAGCATTAGCCACTCTGAATCAAAACGCTGCAATTTTGAAATTCAATATTTCCGATTTAAGGCATTTCTCGATGTTGTGAGTGCCGAAACCGGTAATTGTGAGCCAGGGACCCCATTTTGGCTATCTCAACTCAAATCTAATGTTAAGGTGGGAGGGTCCCTTTAACCCGCGCCCCGCTGGGGGGGGGGCAGAATCTGCCCCCCTCCCGTTTTTCGCCAATAACTTCTAAACGCGTTACGCCAGCGACGTCAAACTCTCAGTACCTTATCATACATCAATTTGACACGTTCCCTGAAAACGTGAGCGAAATCCGTCGGAAAATTTTTGAGAAATTGACGTTTTAGTGACGTCATGTTCGCCATTTTCGCCTAAAAAACGGCAAAATTTCAAACGCCGCTAACTTATTCATTTTTAAAGGAATCAGGACGTAACAAAAAAGGTTATACGTGATTCTACTTTGTCTATCAAATGGCTATCTCGGTTTTTTGAAAATTTTGGATTTTGGCCAAAATTTTTCCAAAAAACTGACTTTTATGGGAAAATATTTATAAAATCCAAAATTTTGAGTTTATCGAAAAAACCGGAATATATGTCAAAGAAGTGGTCTATGTGCACCTACATACCAATTTTTAGAAGAATCGGTTCAAAAATGTGGGAGTTATTCAAAATTGTATGACGTCACGACACACAAAAATTTTGAAAAATGATTTTTTGGAAGTTCTAGACCTCGTACGGAAATAAAAATAGCACCATTCGATTTGCCGTGAAAAACTGCATCGGATAGACACCTTTTTAGGCCTTAACAACCAACTTCAAAATTTGACCCCTCTTGACCTGACCTTGACCTGACCTCGACCTGAAATTCATCCAGAGGTGGTCCATATCACTTATTGAGTGTGCCTATTGAATTCCATGAGTAAAATGACCCATAAAACATGTGTCGCACATGCCCTTTTCTATATTTTGTTTTTGGTGACATGACCTGACCTGACCTGACCTTGACCTTGACCTTTGAATGACATTGTGTGCAACGTATATTGTCTTGGTAGTCTAAGAACACGTTTTGGGCAATCAGTCTCCGTCCATTCTTCGGCAACTACGGTGCAAGGCCGATACTGTAGAAACTTGCATTTTGTACCCTTGACCTGACCTTGACCTGACCTCTGACCTACTTAAGCAAAAAAATTTGGGCTCTTAAGATCCGCCTTGTTGAGAGCTTTCGATTGCCGTTTTCCCCGTCTTTCTACGACCATCGGTTCGGAAGTTAGACAGGGGGGGCAGAATCTGCCCCCCCCCCCCCCAGCAGGGCGCGTATGGCTCAATAGCCCAGCGGGGCGCGGGTTAACTATTACATTCAATTAATGAAATGAAATAGCTAATTAATGAATGAATTAAAAAACAAATACTTACCCACTGGAAAGCAACAGCATCATTGATAATTTATTCAAATTGTACTCGTTTATGTCATCATGTTCTATCGAGCAAAGAATGGATCAGAGAGTCAAAAAGCGTTCATTAATCATTAAGCAAAGATCAAGTCAAGTCATAGTTGGCCACATTTCAGATAAAAGATTCCGCTCACGCTCAGCCCAGGACAGGAGCAAAATGAATGAACTTACAAGTTTGTGTTTTGCACAACTGACAATTACCACGCGCGCATTGGCGTGAAGGCTGTATTTACGTAGCAGAAAATAAGACCAGCTAACCAAATATGACTTTGTCCCATCCTCCACTCCTGATTCGATACTGACCCAGCATCTTCTTCACACCGGTTTGGTTCTTCCCACCGACTTTGCAGCTGCCCGTCCATAGAAGCACGTCACCGCCCTTAATCACTGCCAGCCCACTTCAGCATATTTTTGATGACCGACTTGATGGCTTCAATAGAATTTTGATGAACTCCTTCATCATGGAAGGTAATTACGGGCATTACATAATGCTTCGCGATCCTGTTCGTGACAGAATTTCTGTAAAGGATGCAGATAACGACCACGTCCAGAGGTTAATACGTGTGTGATCGCATGATTGTTAGTGGAATGCCGGTGAGTAAATAGACATAACTATTCTTGTAAGTAGGTATGTGCTTGTGCACTGATGATAAGTCGCGTTAACCCTAGAACGCCTGGGGGGGGGGGGTTGTATCAACCCCCTCCTGAGGTTTTTTCGAAGTGCTCGCTAAACGGCTTGTTGTAGCGGGCTGAAATTTTCAATACCCTCTGGGGCAACCTTTGCGCATCTTTTGCCGAAAAAAAAATTGATCGGGTCATGTCAGGTCACGGAGTTATGACGTCATAAGAGGTACAGCCTCCGGCCGGATTTTCACAAACTGAGTGCCAACGCCTGAGGTTTCCTGCCGGTGGTACGGACATCGGTTGATGGATCGTGATGAAACTTCCCATGCATGTTGGGGCAAGTATTGGCTATCATATGGTATAAGAAATTTGACCGGGTCAGGTCAGGTCACGGAGCTATGACGTCACAAGAGGAACAGCGTCCGGTACTATTTTTGAAAAGCGCCCGAACCACTATTTTGCTAATTCTTGTCACCTCAATGGGAATATGCAGCAATATTAGCTTCTATAGGGAGCAAATGGACCTCCCAAATCCAAAAATACAATCAGATTTCAAAAAATTAAATTTTGATTTTTCGAATTTCTGCCGCTGACTGTGACCTTGCCGACTTCTGGCGCTCCCAACGCGCCATTTTTAGAGCTAGGGAAACGAAATACATACCAAACGATAGAGAATTGATCAAGGAACACGATAGTGAAGGTTTCAAGTCGATATCTCCCACCGTTTTGCCGCAATCGCCGCCGAAAGTTGAAAAAAGTCTATTTTTCCGAAAATTTGACCTTTGACCGGTCAAAAGTAGGTCAAATGTTGACCTAGGACCAAAAAATATACCACCAATCGCGAGATCTCGTTGAGAGCAATCCGTTGGTTTTTTCCGCTAAGCTCTACGACCTTCCGTTTCGAAACGCCAGGGGGGGTCGTAACAACCCCCCCCCCCCTGGTCGTTCGTGTTATGAGAAATGGCCTGGTCGTGCGAGGGTTAAGGTGGATACGGCCCACATGTGCTGTAAAAAAATCAAGTTAGCATTGCACGTCACTAGCGTTATTAGAATTTCGGTGAACAGCGGTATTTTCATCATCATGTGCTTGTTATACCAGGCACCGTGCATCTCATTCAGACATCAGATACATTGCCACATATTACTGCAGCACCTTGGATCTCAATTATCAAACTAGTTTCTTTAGCTGACATATTTTAGACATGAAAAATTATCACGCACGGTCTGTGCGTGACACCAAAGAGCATTCGAGCTACGGTGTCATCACCAAAATGGCATCCCGGCACGCCCAGTAGGCTCTCACGGTGCTCTTCCCTGGATGCAGATATCGTTAGTGTTAACGACAGCGACGTCCAACACGGCTGTCTCGTTAGCGGGCTCTGCGGCGGCCCGGTCGTCGATGGTGGACGCGGCAGCGACCAGCAATGACCCGTCACAAGCGTGTCGACAGGCAGTAGTGACGGCTCCGCTCCGCAGGCGGCGCTGGTCGGCTCATTATGCCCAGAAATAGTCGACAGGGCGCAGTGATACTATTCAGTAAATGACTCGCCCGAGCGACGGAGAGTGCGACAAGAATGGCAAGTTTGTAACTCAACTCCCACAATGACATTTCCGCCAATCACGCGATCCAATTTGAGTTTCCGGTGCGGTGTAGCGAGGCCGCCTTCCGTTTCCGACAGAGTAGTGGAGCACACGTCACACGAGAGGCCAAGTTTTGACGTGCCGGCCGGCCCCGTCTGGCTGACAGGCGGTCTTGTAGACCCGCCCCGAGGGTGTATCTAGGCCCGGGAGCGGGCCATGCGTCGCTGTCCCGCAGGACCTGGACAGCGGCGGTGGCGGCCCACACATCCATCGATCTGCCCCGCGGGCTTGTGACCTGTCACGGGACGTTGTCCCTTCCCTCCCCCTACCCCCCCCCCCACCCACCCCTCGTGCAGCAGGCTGAGCGACCGGCGCCGGTGCGGGAATTTGGACCTCGCGGCCTGAATTCGGCCAAAGTCGGCATCAAAGCTGCATCACAGACGACCTGAGACACGTTCCAACTTACCTCAGGGTCTGGTACTGCGCAGAAGGGAGCCATCAATCGAGAGCTTCACTGACGTGGTGTGAGAAAGTAGAACTCTGGGAAGTCGCGTCATTGATCTGTAAGTTATTAAGCCAAGTTCAGCCGTCATGGCTCCTTGCGCCTGGAGAGATGAAAAAGCATCCATGTTTTCTGCATCAAACAAGGCAGTTGAGGCGGAATCTGTATGTTTCCGCGGGCATTATGCCGGGTCATTATGCAGTGAAACAGTCTGTGCGAGCGCTTATGACCCAGCCTTATGATGGATGAGGGTACATCATTTATAATCTCGCCGCCGCACCGATTCTCCGCAGTGGCGCAAATGTGTCTGTAATTATCTTCATGTATAATGCACATGTATAGCGGCATTATAAAACAACGTGGGTTAGCAACAGAGCATGAAACGACCTACCACAGCATGGTTGATCATGTGCTCCAGATGATGACATTGTGGTAAAGGGCATTTGATGTAGTTATGGCAGATTAGCTGTTTCATGTAGGCTAAGAAAGATCAAACGCTTTGTTTGTGCTCGTTTAGCGTGGAAAAATATTGCAACGTTTTGTGGGAATCATGAAATGGTTATACGCACTTTTCCTTATATTTTCGTCATTCTGCATGCTTACCCTTATGATTTCCATACATAGCCTGCTGCGAGTTCGTCCCGGCCCATGCCATGGCTGGAATATATCCGGACCGGGTGAGCCCGCTGCCCCCCCCCCCCCCCCCCCGGCACAGACGTCAGGAGCGCGCTCAGACGGCAGACTTATGTGACGTCCGACGCCCCGCCGCGGCCGGACCGGTCGTCTTCGTTAACCGTGTCGAGATTAGCTTGGTGATGAGTTATGGCCCTTTCACACGTAGCAACTTTTCCGGTCGCCGGCGACGGCAACTGTCGCCGGCGATCGCCAGCGACCGGGGTCAGTCGCCGGCGATCGCCAGCGACCGGGGTCAGTCGCCGGCAACTCCGCAGTTGTCGATATCAGCTGACCAGTCGCCGGGGTGTGACGTAGCAGTCGTGTCAGCCAATCATTGAAGAGTTGTCGGCGTTGCCGAGAAAGTTCAATTTTTCCAACATTTTGAAGTCGCCGGCGACTGTTCTAGCCAGCCGCCGCTCAACTGTCACGTGACCCGCTTGACCTTGAGTTGGCATCAGATATTGCGCTGCTGATACATGCAGCGGCGCAGCTTATTTTACTGCATTATTCAAGGTACTAAATATTTGGACATGTTTTGCAGGATGATAACTACCGTCTAGGTAATATTGGAATAATATTTATTAGGTCTATTATTGAAACAATACATAATATCAATGAAAATACAATCAAACTGCGATTCTTCTACATTGAAATTCAATGCACTCAAGCAAAAAACTGAAAAGTGATGTGTACTTGCAGTTCCTCCATTTTTCCTAACGCATCAGCCAAGACTACGAGTGCTGCAGATTTTGCTCACCTGTCTTGTTTATTCAACTACAACCCTGTTCTCAATAAATGAATAACTTCGCTGTAACGACATTAGCATTGAAGGAATGGTTGGTGGTAAGCATGGGACAATCACAGTGATTTGTGGTCACACATTTGGACCGTGCTTTGTATGTGAAAAACAGAAAAAAGGCATTCCAGAAATGTAGCAGAAATTCAAATGCCAGAAACGGACCTGAGGAACGGCGAAGCCTACTGCACCCACATAAAACACAGGCTTTCATTATGTCAAAAAAGATGCTGTATTATCTAAAGCGCTGGATTGGGGAACACAAGTGTACCCCCCCCCCTTATAACAAAATGCATTTTTCCACACAGTGGATATCACTAAACATGGCGAGGTGACAGTATATGACACCATACGCGCGACCACATAAAAATGCAGCACGCGCGGACACGGGGCAGGGACGGTGGCACAATATGCCGATACCCAAGAAGACACAAGCCTAGGTCAAAGGTGACAATACTGTGACAGAAATCTTAAAATCAGCCTGGACACAGCTCACTCTTCATGACCGTTTTTATCGAAAATAGACCAACAAAACACCAAGGCTCCTTCGTCCAAAACTCAAAACTCGACATGCCGCTCCAAAGGCCTTGCAAAACAGCGCACACCAACAACGCATAATAGCCAGCAACGCACACGACAGGATTTTCGAGGCCCGAGTCGTCAGCCGCCGCCGCCGCCGCCACCTCCCGGCAGCTGATTGCTGAGTGCCTTGCTCATTGCCCCACCGGCGCCGATCGTGGCGACCTCTTTACTCTGGCAGAATCGACCCTACCGAGCGGCGACAGCATTCAGAAGCAAAATGACAAATGAATTCACTGCACTTATGTCAGAAAATCGAATGCACATGCCATGGTCACACGCGGTGCCGTCCACGGGGCCGGCAGAAGCTGCACACTGTCACCGAACACCACCTGCACCTTGGACGCAGTATGTGAGGGCTTGGCGGACGCGCGCCGCCTCGCGTGCGGTATTGGCATCAAGGCCCGGACACGAGGGAGCACACTCGGCGCAATCAGAGCACACCGTCCGGGGCCGTCAGTGTCGATCTCCTGACCTCACAGAAAGTTGTGCAGCACACAGGTGAACGCCGTCAGTGTGGTGACTGGTGCGCAGCACACCGTCCCACGGAAGATCGTCTGTGGGCCGTGGTGCAGATGCTGTCTCTAGGCAGAGTCAACAGTGCAGTGGCAGAAGTTGAACATTCAGCTGCTAGACTCCTTTTCGGGTCAGCAATGCCGTCGAGTTGGCCATCAGGTGGTGTTGCAGAATCATCAGGTACTCTTGATCAGGTACATCAGGTACAGAACCTCTTGACTCATCAGGTAACGCTGTGACTTGTCTGCCAGGCACAGAGGGCGGACATGTCAGAACATACTTCAAATACATTTTTAAAAATCATTTTTTAACCAAAAGCTCTGCAAATTAGGAAGCCTGAAATAGGCTATTGCTTAGCATCATAAAAACTACCCAAATACCCAAATCAGGTTAGGCTTGGTTTACCCAAATACCCAAATCAGGTTAGGTTTGGTTTTTACACTTCAGGCTAAAATGAGAACTATCTTAAAATCATTATCCTTGATGTAGCATTGTTGACGCTTTTTGTCTTGCACAATTGGCAATCAGTATTCAGTGACACAGAATTGGAATTTGTGGTTCAGAAACCTAGCATTATTTCACACCTAGCATTTTAAGGCAGTGCTCATTCTTTTTGAAAGCAAGTGTATTTTTTAATATAATTTTCTAGGTAATTCATTTCCTACTGAACATGGTTATGAGACCATTGTTACTAATTTTGGTATTGTTAAGGCAGCTGTAGCATGAGTGGGCATATGCTGTAGAGACTGGAGTGATTAAAGTCACTAGAGGCTTGAGGTTTTTTTTTTAGACATTATGCAGCAGCCTGGGGAGATATGCAGAGGCAAGTCTAGGCACCACCAGAAGGGGGACAAGCAGTCAGCACAACACACAGCGGGCACAAGGGGAGAAGATTGTAAAAACTATTGCCTGGATCCACCTCTGTGGACATCCTCAGGCATGCCTCTGTGGACATCTCCAGGCTGCTGCATGTAAAAAAAAGTATCAAGCCTCTAGTGACTTTTTCCACACTGCAGCAAATGCCCGCTTATTCTTGGTCTGCTCTACCTTCCTCCAATTATGAGTTTTGTGTGAAAATGACATTTTTACATTGGTGGAGCTTGTGTGCGCATGGTACACATAAGCCATGCCGGCAGCATTGCTGCAATGAATAGGAAACAGCTCCAGGGCCAAAATACATACCACCTTGCCAAAATACATGACATACCTACCACCTACCGTGCATACTGCAATTATTTACGTACTAATAAGCCATGGATTATCATTTGCCATGTGAGCACGCACACACATGCGAACCCAATGCGGATTAAGTTTGGCCTGGGTTGTTTATCCATGGTACCAAGGAAAACTCCAGCAGAAACAATAACAAAATTGCAAAGCTACCCGTTGGATTTTGATCATGCTAATTAATGAGCAGCAATATAATATTTTGTTGCTATCAAATATTTCCTTGTGTCGCACGAATAGGTAGGCAAATAGCTGAATGATGGGTAGGCACTTTGTCCTCAAGGGCACTGATACTGAATGTAAACAATGTTCTTGTGACACAACAAGCAAGTTTTCATTACCTTATGAAACTAGTGTCAATTTCAATGTCATTAAAATATTCAATTTTGATGAAAAAATACATATTTATCACAAATAAAAATCATGGGTGATCATGGGCAAGTGCGCCACAAATGACATAAACCCTCCAATATTGTCGAATCAAGCTTAAATTCAAGTCACAACAGCTTCACGACAGGCAAACTACAAGATAATAATCCCTATGCTACTGTGCAACAAATTTAAGGTAGCCACACCAACCAATTTAGGAAAAAATGCATCACAAATCACCTAAACCACTCACCAAGGACAAAACTGTCATGGCGGCGTCCGCTAGTCGCCGGCGACTGGTCTGTGACGCGGATCTGACGTCACCAGTTGCTGGCGATTGCCCGGCCGTGGCCCGGCGATCGCCACCGACTTGCTTACGTCATACCTACGTCACACACGATCGTTGGCTGGCGGTCGCTGGCGGTCGCCGGCGACTGCTGCTGTCGCCGGCGACTGAAAAGTTGCTACGTGTGAAAGGGCCATTATTTAACACGGCCGAGCAGCGGTCGTGATTCTCCGCGACACGTGGCTCTGGAAGGTGAAGGAACTGAACAAACCCGAGCACTGGAAAACGGCAGCTCACGGCCGAAAGAGAAGTTGGGCTGCTGGCCGAAACTTTTCCAGGCGAAATACAATGATGGCTGCTCTCTGGAGCAATTTGCCACTGTTCGGCCGAACTATGTGATGCTATATTTACAGCAACTGTATTTATTGGTTTTTCCTGTTTGGAAGTTGTTGGAGTTTGATGGTTATGACGTGGGAATAAAAAAGTAGCCAACAGTATCCATATATCATGGATGATGGTTTATTGTTTGATTTTGCCCTCGCTTTTGTTCAGCTAAGTGCCACTCGACAACGAAGACAATGTGAGCGTGAGAAGTTGAAAATGCATGACTTGTAAATGCTGCTAGTCATGAGGAAATACTAACATTTTTTCCCAACACAAGATGCATTTATCGGATTTAGCTCCAATGTAAGTTCGAACAATTATCTACTGACTGCAAACACAAATCAGTAACTATGTACTTACCTATAACTAACCCTTTCTTACCCTATTTTATGCTTGCATCAGGCCGTGCTAGGTATCAACGCAGGCACATGCGCATGCACTGAATGTGCGCCCAGATAACCACCAATGCATGTCTCAGGCTGTTAGACGGAAGCAGCTTGAACGACGTCTGCCAGACTCTCTCGACACACTTCAGCGAGCCTTGCAACGACGGAACACGCTTCTAGCGGCCCGGCTGGTTTGACAGATAAGTGGACATTAACGCGAACCCATCGCGTATGGAGCCCACAAGACCGGCCTTTTGAGAACGCCCGGTCGACGCCAGCCACAAACTTCTCGGAATGGCGTCAGCCTTCCGAGAGACACTTTATATTATGTTTGAAAGGTAGGACCCGGCGGGAGGAAGTCTTCTTCCTTTGACAGTTCGAATGTACGTACATTCAACTAGTTAGACTCCTAAATAGATAAAATTGACAAAGAGAAACTCAGATGAAACTCTAATATCAAAACATTCAAATATGTTGATGAAAGCTCACAGTGAGTGGCTTAAAACTATTTCCATTTTACTTTTCGCTCATCTTAGGCAGCGTTCCTGCACAAAATATCAAATACATTAACTGTAAGACACCCAGAAATGCAAATATTGCCCCCTGCAAGCTGTAGGACCTGAAGCCTTCCACGCAGGATGTGCTAGGCTGATGCCTTTGTCGGACTCTGAACACTGGGCCTGCTGTGCCGCCTTACCGCACTGTACTGCGGCACAGCCTACCTCTCAGACTCACTGCACGTCACTGAGATCTGAGATCTCAATGAGATCCACCGCGCGTTTAGCATTGCCACGGCTTAGCTTCTGAAGGTTAACACGCCTTTATCAAAAAGCTTTAACTCGCGTTTGAACTTGTACCACTAAAATGCTACTCATAATTCTTTAGAACATTTGCTTACAAATGTATTGCATGCATAAATGAAGCATTGAATGCGGCGCACTGCATTCGCACCCCACGTCATGTTCTGGAGGATTGCTGACACAGTTCGTCGGTCGTCCGTTGCTGTATCGTACAAATATATAATTATGCATGGGTCTGCCGGGAAGATGAAAAATTATCAGCACGAGTGTGGCAATCTTTTCACGAGGGACCGAAGGTGTCGAGTGAAAGGATTGGTAAATGACACTAAAGTAACCAGGCTCGTCAAGCAGCCATGGTGAAATTCACCATGTGACATGCAAGGTCTAAGGAAGATGTCAGTCGCCCAAGCGTTTACAATCAATGCTGCAGTGCAATCTTCTCGTCGATGAGCTAAGTAGAAATGACGACCACTCCTAGATCAAAACGTCGCTTTATTCAATTACTTCCGACTGCATCGTTTCATTGCCCACCCTGCTATAAGTGAATTTGATCACATTTCCCTAACAGGTATTTTTGCAGCGTGTTTTAACAACAATACATACACCGAGGTTACTTGGAACATGATGCATTATACTTTTTTCGTTTGCTCAATACAGTCATCTAACAATAGGCTGTTGTGCTCCACGGCGTTCCGCTATTGTGTGACGTATTGAATGCGTAGATTGTTTGGCAGTCGGCATAACAAACAGCAGTGACCCAAAAACAACTACGCCCTTCAAAATCATGCTTTGAGGATTTTCGAGGATGATAACCAATTATGCAATATAACCCTTGATTGTAGCATGCATGGTCTGCTGTTAGTACATCGGGTGGATTAGCAAGATCGCTGGAATGAACATTTGATTACGCAAAGGTTTGAGCAAACATACAAAATGCTCCTGAATGCTATGCTAGCAAAATAAGTAGTTTAGGTAAAGCTTTCATAGCTGATCAGCAAGCACTGCTTACCGATCTTTGGTCTGGTGATATTACATAGATAGTTTCATCGGTATGAGAGCAACGATATAAGACAATATTTGACCTCAGGTCACCCTTTTTACGTGATTGTCTGAAAAAAGACTCAGGAGGGAAAAAGATTGCTTAGCAGTGAGCTCTTGAATGTCGCTGCATAGGAGCCCGACATCGATTTATCTATAGCTAATAAGACAGCATGCATCATCTTTAACAGAAATTAATTTCAACCGCCAGTATCTATAGAAATATCAACGTTCCCCTATAATGACTTTATGCACTTGAGTTCGAAAATAGGCAAACCATGGTATCGCTTCCTTGGAACTCATAAATGGAATTCTAAAAATGTATATGCAGTGACACGCTGTCACGTAGCATTGAATGATGAACCTCATCAGATTGTGTGAATGTATCGGACTGAGTTCCCATATTTCCAGTCAGGCGGGAAATAAAATACCTCGTCGACTGTGTAATTCTGGTCGGTGTAAATCACCTGTTTCCGACATACTTAGACCGATGGAAGACTCAATTTAGACTCTGGTTAAGTATCAGCGTTTCTGCTATATGCGGTCACGCGGCGCGTCTCCCATGCCCCCACCGGAACTGGTTGGCCCGGCTGGTGAATTCGACCCCGTCGCCCTGACACGTCAGGTCACTCTCAATGCAAACGGGCGCGGCGGCCGGCGCCGGCCGCTCGATTACCGCTACCGGTTCCGGTCGGTCTGTCTGTGAGCGGAGGACGCCAGTCGGCTCCTCCTTATTAGATTTCTGCGGCGCGGCGGCCACCACCGGCAAAGCCCCGGCGCGCGGCCCGTTCCCAGAGACCAGGCCGTGCTGGCGGCCGGCGGATCCCCCAGATGCCGGCCGCCATTCGGACCGGTAGTTATACTGAACAGGCCCGGTTTGTGGCCGAGATATACGGCCGCGCAGTAGTTAACGACCGACGCGAGCTGCTGCCGGGTAAATGATCATTGCAGCGGTACATGTATGTGAGGGCAATATACACACTGGCCTGGGGTATTCCCAGTAATGGACTTGCGTGCAATGCACAGCAAATTCACAATGCAGTAAGATGTCAGACTTCAATGTGAACGCTATCGAAATTCAGCAACGGTACTCTGTTCGAGTTGGATTTCATGGCGTGACTCTGATACGATTACTTCCGGCCGACTGAACTGAGTACTCAGCCACATCATCAAACGCATCGGACGATTAGTTGGGCGGCTCATACTGTCTCTAATCACTGCAGATTGGAGGAGCTCGGCCGCTGGCAGCCGGCCAGCCCTCTCTTACAATCACCGCTGCAACTGCCGGACTCAACGGCCCAGCTTCAGTCCAATACAACCGATACCCGGCAGCTATCCGGCGCCGGCAGTAAAATGGGGCGAATCACGCCTCCTATATGGAGGCCATGTACTTTGTGTAATGTCGCTGAGTTGTATGCCCACTTAAAATGAAGGGAGTTGGACATCGTTCACTTCAATACCACTTGAGAGCTAATTAATAATAGAGAGCCAACTGGAACTTGAAGAGTTCAGGGTTCTTGTGGTTCGCGAGTAAAATTATCATCGGCGAACCAAGCACGTCAGCGTCGGGTGATAACCACGTGACGTCAGTTGCAACAATCGCATCCCTGTCACATCCACTACCGCTGGCACCCACTCTACAATGCGGGTCTACTTAGCAATCATCCTGAAAGACGCACGAATGTGCGGCGTGCGACTAGGCAGACGTATGCTCATCCAACGCCTCCGAGTGAGCGTCGTGGCCAGAACGCTATTCATTTAGGGCTACGAATCTCCTCTGATCTATGTTTTGTGTGACTTATATACAATGAAGGACGAGATTATATGTCGATCTCTCCATCTTGTGACAAGGAGCACGCTCTTTTCTTTGGCAAGTTTTTTTATGATATCACTCTGCATGATCTATGATATCCCTCTGCAACTGACGATTCGACTGTCCCGTTCACTGCTGCCGTCGTTTCCATGCAATATTGCCATGTTACATCTCCGTCAGTAATGTCCCCACCTGAAATGTAGCAATAATGGTGGAATCCATTCCAACCTCAATGGGCCAGAAAATGAAGATGAAGGGGTTCCCGCTATAGCTGTATTACTACCACTCCCATTCGGGCGGCACAGCTAAAACTCTGAATGGTCTCAGACACGCTTGTAAGCTGTAAAGCCTAATCCACCATAACCGTCATCGGAACACCGTGATTAGCTGCAGCAATCTGTATATAAATGGCGCCTATCAAACATGTCTGGGGTGTCTAAACTCTGTGGGAAGTTCGCTACGCACGAGGATCAGTGATGATCAATAATTTTTTGCGAATTGGTGATTCACGGCTCTCTCCAGCAGCCTGCTGCACTCGACGAGGAAGCATTGTTTTGAGATTGATGGTAAATTATTATGAGACAGTGTAAACTCTTCCCGACATGATTTCCCATCTGGACGGGCTCAAGGTAGATTCAGAGAAGGACGGGCTCGCCTGCCCGTCCAGTTACTAAGCGCTCTTTATGCCGATTTAGCAGGTGGGGATTCTAGGTATGTTTTTGTTTTATTGCTGTTTTTAATCAGAGGCCAGGCTAACCAATATAAAAATTACCGACTGCCGTTATATTTTTTCCTAAATTCACCCGCCAGGCGAAAAAATTACTGTTATGAAGAATAATGCAGCCAGCCCAACTAAGCTGTTTTCACATCTGCCGTGACTTGTTTTGTTTGGTTTGATCAACTTGTGGAAAATTCATAAATTACCGGCAGTCGGTGATGTTTCTCTTTTCAACACTAGCATTAGAGTAGTTGTTTTTATTTGATCCAAATTTGATATCAATTCGTATTTTCGAAGATATCCAATTAAATTTCGTCCCAGTATGGTTGATTTTTGGCATTTCGCTTGATTTCGGTTTACCATACAATGCCGTGATATCAATAGCACTACTTCGAACCGTGAGGTTAGGGACTCTGAATATACATTCTTGGACGATACCGCGAAAACGAAATATTTCTATCGAGAGTTTTCAAAGGATTTCATGCACGAGGCCTTGGCCGAGTGCATGAAATTCTTTGAAAACTCGAGATAGAAATATTTCGACGCGGTAGAGTCCTAGATATTATTTCCTGTATGTTTCTTAATATCGCTCGTTATCTGCTTAAAAAAGGCCGAAATATGCATAAATAAAATACAGTAACATTAACTACACGTTAGGTACTGAAATACTGGTAGTTCTAATTACTTAACAGTGCAGCAACTTTACAAATTTTCTTTAAAACAGAAGCCCTCGATGAAATCAAGCTATCCAAGAAAACCATCCAAGAAAACGTCTCGCGCAAAGTTTCTTGGATGGCTGGATTGCATTGCAAGACTGCATCAAACATACAGGAAATTGAAGTGGAGATACACACAGGCAAGTTGCGCTGTTTCCCATAGCTGCTACTAGAGGTCTGCACCGGCCGGCTGCAGCCGCGGCTGGCTGCAGCCCCACGGCTGTGGGCCGGGGCGGCTGCAATTATCTCCAAGAACACGGCTACGGCTGTGGCCACGGCTGTGAGATTTCAAGCTCAATCTTAAGTACTCAAATATAAAATTTTAAATCCTTAATCTTACATTCTGATAAGCAGTCTAGCCTGTAAAAATCATGCAAAAGATGCCCAGCAACATTGAAAGTGGTGAAGCTTTTGAATACCTGTAATGGTTTTACCATTTGCTGTAGGGGAGTTTGCACTCTGGTACAGCATACTAGTTATAGGTACCAATTGTTCCTTCATCATCAAGAGCTTGACAGTTTCAGAAAATGCAACATGTTGCATTGTCACATCCCTCTCAAACCAATCTCACCTGATCATTAGGAGAGCACCTTACAGCTATTGAAGACGAGCGTTCAATAATTCTTTCAGGTAATAGAAAAAAGAAATCACGCCTAGGTAAAGGCAGGTAAAGGCTTCATAAAATATTATCTAAAATAACTCTTAGATGTATTTCTGGATTTTCGGCAAGTCCAATTACATAATATAAAACTGGCGCTTTATGTTCTAACTGGTGTGTGAGTGACCGCTAACAGAAAATGCTGATCAACGAAGCCAATGGAATTAGATTATAAGTGAGCATGAACCTTACTTACGGTTAATTCACATGATGGTGAAAACCCTGAACACGTGATTCACATGACGGTGAAAACCCTGAACACAATATTTCATACGCGAGCTGTTGACATTACTAATAAAATGACGTCTTCTTCTGGAAATGTAAAAATTTGATATTTATTCTTTGTTTGAGAGCACGTTTTTAACTGTATAGCATTATTATTTATTATTTTAAACTTGTATGGCTGTTTATAGTGACACAAAACAATTAATTGCCACTTCTTTGCTATTGACGTCATCAAAAACTCAAGTAAAATTTTGATTGAAAGGGGCAATTGTGGCTCGCACGTCCTTGGGGATTTGAGCGAAGATCATTATTTGGAAAAATCAAAATAGATGAATGTTTTTCTTTCTTCGATGCTCACTAGTGTTTTGATGCCTTGCATATCAAATTAGTTTGAGACTTGCTCAGAAGGCTGCTTCAAGCCTGGCATATCACACCCCAGAAAATATGCAAGGTAAGAAAGAAGCAAGAGTTTTGACTAGACAATCACTGTTTGACAGTCCATCAACTTCAGTTTCATTTTCCATACCTACCTAACATTGATAATGAAAAGCATCAGGGTCTGTTGTTCTGTCCCACAACCATGCTTCAGGATTTGGCATTAGATGTCTACACTGCTAGTGCTTCTATTCTGGTTCGTTGTTTATGTATTCTGTTGATGTAGGTACCTACCTACCCATCTTTCTTAACCCCTTGCAAGGGCTTGTGTAGGCATGCGTTGCGCATCAGGCTTCAGGCCTTTGGCCTAAAGCCAGATACACAACCGCTTAACCTATGATGCTTCATGAGCTTGGGAATCTATAGCCCACTAAAAACAACTTATTATATACTATTTGGTTGCATTTCATTGAAAGTATGCCCGGCCGGCTGACGGCTGGCTGCCCACAGTTTGCCACGGCTATGGGCGGCTGTGGCTGTGGAGCCACGGCTGCGGGGCGGCTAGGCTGTGGAAAATTGCAGCCGTGCAGAACTCTAGCTGCTACATTGCATGATTAAATCGAGACATCCAGGCATTTAAACGGCACGTGCACTGTAACCACACTTTTCAAAGTTTAATGCAATGCTTTAATATTACAAGCCGTGTGGTTCAAGGGGTGTGGTTAAACACGTTGAACCACACGGCTGCTGACGTCACTATCATATAGTTGTGAGCTTTTTGGCAGGTATGGGAAACACCTTCCAGCCCTAAGGCCGGGAATTCAATAAATGTCACCTCGTTTTTTTTTAGCAAAATCACCTCGGGCCTAACGGCGCTCGGAGTGTTCGCTAAAAAACCTCGGTGACATCTATTGAATCATCCCGGCCCCGGGCAGGAATATATTAACCCGCGCCCTGCACTGGGGTCTGCGTATAACACGCCCTACTGGGGGGGGGGGCTATTTTCATAGCCCCCCCCCTCCTAACTCCGAAACTACTGGGCCGATCGTCAAAATTCAAACGGGGTCTGATAGCCCCGGAAAAACTGTCGAGCGAAACCTAATTTTATTGACCTCGAGGTCACTGATGACGTCACAGGTCAGGTCAAAGTAAAAATTATTAGCATTTTGGCTTCTTCACGTTTTGGGCTCTGGCCGCCGTCTTACAAGTCAGATCAGGCTCATTTTTGATTCACACACTCGTGAACAGATGTTCTAGATACTCTGAGGGTACCAAACTTGTACTTTGATTTTCAGGTCAAGGTCAGGTCATCACAGGTCACGAAAATATTATATCATCCGTCAGTCACGTGACACATGTTTTATGGTCCATTTAGGCCAAACATTTCGAATTTGATGTCGTCTGTGTCATGCGAGGTCATTTTGAGTCAAATTTAGCTTAGGTCAGGTCACTTTCAGGTCAAAAAAAGTCAAATTTTGAAGTTAAAATTGTTCAACAAAAAGGTGTCTATTCGATGCAGGTTTATCTCAGGAACACGATGGTGCTATTTATATTGGCGTACGATGTCAAATTCGTGCCGAAAAATTGATTTGAAAAATTAATAATTGTTAATTTTTTGCAATAATGCGTATAACTTGGCCATTTTTGAAGATATTTAGCTAAAACTTGCTAGAGGTAGTCATAATAATGCGTTCTATCACATATATTCCGATTTTTTCGAAAAGTCAAAAAGTTTTTGAAAAAAATGTAAAAATATAAATTTTGAATTTTATTATTTAAAATTTTCGAAATTTTCAAAATTTCGAAAATCCGAGATAGCAGTTTGATAGCGCAGTCTATTCTGAGTCCTCTCATGCAAAGAAATTGGATCTAGCTTAAAAACTGAGCTCTTGGGAGCGATTGCAGTGGTTCAATGTTTTGCGTCGAAATCGGCCGAACATGACGTCACTCTGACGTCATTTCCGGCCGACCTATGGTAGATCCGAAGTTCAAATTTTGACACAAGGTGTCAAATTGATGCAGCCGAAGGTACTGAAAGTTTGGCGTCGATACGGCAAGCGGTTTGGAAGTTATTGCAGAAAAACGGGAGGGGGGGCTATAAATATCGAATCGACAAAGAGATGCCGCTGCTGTGACTGCACCTTATTTGTCCAGCGATAACTCGGTTAGAGGAGCTGAGTTACTTCGACTGTCGCCCATGGGCTGATTTAGCAGTGACCGTTTTTCCGGTATCTGTAAATGGCGGCGCTGTTTATTTTCTTTGTATGGCAGCATCACAACCGTATTTATCGAACTGTGTCTAGTGTCATCGCTTTACGTCATGTGCTAGTTAAACGTTTTGTTTCCATGGGTCATTGACCTTTCAGAGAGTTGTACATAGTTTTGCGATAGGGCTGAGGGCTAACGTTAAGAGCTGAGCCGTCCACATTGGTTACGGAGCGAGCGAAGCGAGCGGAGTCTCATACTGAATTAAGGGAAAATCCTGAGTATGAGCGGCCGGCCGGCCGGCCGGCCGGCCGTGGGGACGCTCTTCAAAAGCTAATATCTTAGGAACGGGACATCCGATTGACAAGCGGTCTTCTTTACTGAATGTCACTTGGACGTAAAAGTTCTGTGGTGTGATGGCCACCATGCGTTCTTGCCAACCACCGCACGTGGCGCGTGGTAAAGTTGGACATTTTTTAAGAACCCCCAAAATTGCAACCTCAATAACGGCACAACGGCTGGGCCGATTGAATTGAAACTCGGTACACAGTTAGGTCTCTATCAGATAATTCATCTGCATGTGTTAAGGTTGGGGTGCTGCTGCACGTGCGCACGTGCAGGGGTCGTTTCCAGATCTCGAGAACGGCTGGACCGATGGCGCTCAAATTTGGTACACGGTTAGGGACCAGTTAGTAGGGTGCCGTGCACAAGTCAGTTGGGACCCATTTTGCACGTGCGCACGTGCAGGGTGCCGCTTCCAGATCTCGAGAACGGCTGGGCCAATTGTGCTCAAATTTGGCACATCGCTAGAGACCGGTTAGTAGGGTGCCGTGCACAAGTCAGTTGGAGGTACCCCCTCGAAATTTCGCACGTGCAAGGCCCACCCTCTCGCTCGCTCCGTTAGTCGCCCCATAAGGCGTTATACTGGTTGATACATGGATAGATTATTGTCATCCATGTGGCGACTATTATGGCGATTATGGCATCCATATTATGGCGACTATTATGGCATCCATGTGGCGATTATTGTCATATTATTAGTGGCGACTTAAACTGCTGTTTTTTGAAGTGTGACACGCACCCAGCCAAACGTTGCCTTTTAGAGTTTTTATCGGATAACTCCCTCGTGCAGTGTGTAACGTCTCCTACATATTTTACTGGCTCTTTGCTCGATGTTTTCATCACCAACTGTCCCGACATTGTAAAGTCTTGTTTTACGAAGTTTTGTCATTTTAGTACACACAAAGTTGTTCGCGCCGCTATCGGCATGCCCCGCTGTAGGCCGTCACCAACTGTTATACTCTCGCGGAGTCTTAAAAGAACCGATTTTACTATGTTGAATCTCGACCTCGCACACACCGATTGGGACGCTGTTTTCTCCACGCCAGCTGTCACCGATAAGTGGAGCAACTTCTTGACGACTTTTTTACCCGTTCTGAACGCCCACGCTCCCATCAGAGCCGTCAAGATCCGGAACCCTACTGCCCCTTTCGTGTCCGACGCCACTAAGGATTTGATGTGTCGCCGTCGGGGGGCGCTAGCGCGGTACGGGCACGGCTCGAGCGAATACCGCAACGCGAACAGGGCGGTACGCAGCGCTATCCGGCGTGACAGCCGTGATGACGTGGAGCGGCGCATTCGGGAGAGTGGGCGCCGGGGCATGTGGCGCATTATCAGACCGTACGTGGGTAGTAGGCGGGGGTCGCGTGCTGTGCCCAGCACATCGGCGGACCACCTGAATGAGTATTTTGTCAGTGTCGGACCGCGAGTAGCTGCCGAGGTACGCGGGTCGGGTGATCTGCCGACCGCCCCTTGCCGTTTGCCGCGTGTGGGCGCCTGTGCGTTCGTGCTGGCGCCGTTGTCGCTGTCAGAGCTGCGTGCTGTCGTCTTCGGACTCAGCAGCTCGTCGGCCTGTGGCGAGGACGGTGTCAGTATTCACGTGCTCCGTGCGTGTTTTGAGTCGATCGGTGAGGTGCTCCTACATTTGCTCAACTCCAGCATTACCCAATCCGACGTCCCGCACTCCTGGAAACATTCCCTTGTTCATCCCATCTTAAAATCCGGTGATTTGTCTAGCCCGTCCAACTTCCGTCCCATATCCATCGTACCTGTCATCACCAAAATCCTAGAGCGAGCTGTCCACCAACAGCTCTATTCCTACCTGTCCGAAAACCATCTCCTATCTCCTAACCAGCACGGTTTCCGACCTCACCATTCCACGGAAACCGCGCTCGCATCCATTTCCGACCATATCCTATCCGCATCTGACCATGGAGAGGTTTCCCTTCTCTGCCTGCTGGATTTGAGCAAATGTTTTGATGTGATTGACCACTCGAAGCTCCTTTCAAAATTACAGGCGCACGGAATTGACACTTCATGGTTTTCCGCATATCTTCAAAACCACACTCAGAGCGTCAGCTTCACTGACAATCACGGTGGAATCAAAAAGTCCCGCCCGCTACCCAACAGCATCGGAGTTTTTCAGGGTTCAGCCTTAGGCCCCCTCCTCTACTGCGTCTTCGCCAACGACCTTAGTCAGTTTGCCGAAGGCGCAGTAGTAGTACAATATGCAGACGACACACAAATTCTAGTAAGCGGCAAGAAATCTCAATTTCAATCACTCGTCACTCGTATGGAGGACACATTGGCCTCTCTTGACCGTTGGTTCCGGGCCAACGGCTTAAAAGTCAACGCCGCTAAGACTCAGCTGATGCTGTTGGGCAGCCCCCAAAATCTTCGCACATTGCCTGAACTTAAAGTAAAATACCGTGATCACGAGTTGTCCCCAGTTTCCTCAGCAAAAAATCTCGGCATCATATTTGATCGTCACCTGACCTGGGGTGATCATATTACAACGCTCACGAAACGCTGCTTTGGAGTTTTGGGTGGTCTCTCGCATCTCCGGGGGCACCTACCGCCCACTGTGATCTCCGTGCTGGTCAGCGCACTGGTCATATCACAAGTTCGATACTGCATCGCAGTGTATGGTGCTGGCACCAGACACAATCTCTCTCGGATCCAAAAAATCTTAAACTACGCAGCAAAAGTCATTTTCGGCCGCAAAAAGTACGATCATGTTTCCGATTTGATGTGCCAGTTGCGCTGGCTCAGCGCGGAGAGCCTCGTCACCTACCACTCCCTGTGCCTGCTGCACAAAGTGCGGTGTCACGCCGAGCCGGAGTTGCTAGCGGGTAGTCTGGCCACCGTGGCGGAGGCGCGCGGCCGGGACGCTGCTGTCAGCACGCGGCAGGACACACTCCTGCACGTGCCGCGATCCCGTACAGAGATGGGCAAACGCCGGTTCACCTGCCGAGCGCCGGCTGCCCTCAACCAGACTTGTGACAGCTCAAGAAAAAAGTGAGCTCGCTCAGCTCAACTCCGTCTTATCCGCTCCCGCTCAGCTCCCGCTCAGTTTAACGCGGCTCAGCTCAGCTCACGTTCCGCTCAAACCGGCTGCGCTCCGCTCACGCTCAGCTCAGCTCAGCTCAGTTTCCGCTCAGCTCAGCTCAGCTCAGTTTCCGCTCAGCTCAGCTCAGCTCAGTTTCCGCTCAGCTCAGCTCAGCTCAATTTCCGCTCAGCTCCGCTCAGCTCAGTTTCCGCTCAGCTCAGCTCAGTTTCCGCTCAGCTCAGCTCAGTTTCCGCTCAGCTCAGTTCAGTTTCCGCTCAGCTCAGTTTCCGCTCAGCTCAGTTTCCGCTCAGCTCAGCTCAGTTTCCGCTCAGCTAAGCTCAGCTCAACTCAGTTCCCGTTCAGCTCAGCTCAGTTTCCGCTCAATTCAGCTCAGCTCAATTTCCGCTCAGTTAAATTCAATGCCACCCATTGCCGAATGCCGAATGCCACCCATATCTCCGTAACGTGTCGGGGTCCGGCCAATGACGTCACGGCAATGCGTGTGCTGATTGGTCATGGACATCGAATCATCGGGACACAGGTCGGGACATCACGCCGCAGTGGATAAGGATACCTACCAACCGAACGGCTTACGAGTACAACGGTGCGAACGGGGTGCAATAGAGGAATGTAACGATTTCCCGACCGATCGCTTCAGTTTGCGGTGTCGAACTACATGGCCTTTCACCTAGTGACGTCTTTGGTTTGTATATGATATTATTTCCAGTTCATAATGTTTCTAGTGTTTATAGTGTATCAATATCCCTCGCCCGCACATGGGGGGGGTGGCCACCCCCCCAGGCAGTCTTTCTGCTCTGCACTCAACATTTTTAGAGCTAGAAGGCTGATTTTTCGTATAGCTGCTCGTCTATCCTTTCTTGATGTCCACTGAAAATTTCAAGGTTCTGTGATTTTTGGTTTCGGAGATATGACCTTGTTTTTCAGGTCATGTCATGACCCAAATGGCCAATTCTCAACATCTTGCGTTTGCCATGGGCCTTGTGAGCTTTTGACACCCTGATTTCGGCCTTTTTTGCCAGTCTTACCTCCCACCTATCATGGAACATATTGTTCGACGATGTACAGGGGTCAAGGTCAGGGTCAAGGTCAACCTAGGTCAGCTAAGATAATTGCGTTTTAGGCAAGCTGAATTTACTTTTTGTGAAGTTTTTTGACTGCATTTTTGGTAAAAGCTTCTCAGATCATGATTTCATGTGATATGGACCCAAAAACAATCGGTGCACACATCAGTATACACACAGACACACACAGCCATACAAACACATATAATTGACCTTGACCTAACTTGACCTGAAATGACCTCAGCAGCAAAATTCTGGTCGGATAGTGTGACAAAGAGGTTCTAGCTGGCTTAGCACCAGAAAACAGCATCGTCATCTGTATTTGATAAGCAGCGCACTTGATATCCAACGGTGACCCAAAACAGCAACATTTTTTAGTTTGACCTGACCTGGAAGGTCAATGACTGACCTGAGAAGGTAAAACTGGGTATCATTAAATTCGTCTCTTCCCAAAAAATCTTTTTGGTCTTTACTGCTAAGCTCTATCTCCAACAGGAACGAAATGGCGCGGGAAGGGGTGGCAACCCCCCCCCCCCCCATGTGCGTTCTAGGATGGGAAAATGGCATGTGCGGGCGAGGGATATTCAATGCACATTGCATTCGGTTTTATATTTTTATCCGTTCTCATCATCTTCCAGTGTACCTACTAGAACTGGATCTCAGCTCAGCTCAGCTAAATCAGCTCAGCTCAATCAGCTCAGCTCAGCTTGCTCAGCTCAGCTCAGCTCAGCTCGCTCAGCTCAGCTCAGCTCGCTCAGCTCAGCTCAGCTCGCTCAGCTCAGCTCAGCTCAGCTCGCTCAGCTCAGCTCAGCTCAATCAGCTCAGCTCAGCTCAGCTCAATCAGCTCAGCTCAGCTCAATCAGCTCAGCTCAGCTCAGCTCAGCTCAATCAGCTCAGCTCAGCTCAGCTCAGCTCAAGCTCATTCAGCTCAGCTCAGCTCAAGCTCATTCAGCTCAGCTCAGACAGCAGCTCAGCTCAATGCATTACTGAGCCGGCTCAGCTCACAGCTCAACAATTTGGCAAAATGTTGAGCCGGCTCATGAGCTGAGCTGATTTTTGAGCCGGCTCAACTGAGCTGATCACAAGTCTGCCCTCAACTCACTGCCATCGGACTTGCCCCGACTGCCCCCGGGGGCGTTCGGACAACGCCTACGCAGGCATCTGCTCGAGGAGCAGAACACTAGCAACTAGTCATCATGAGTGTCTCTCTGTATGTGTTCCCCTTTCATCTTTTATTGTATTTTATCATCACCTGTTTTACTGACGACGGGCAGTAATAGCCACATGTTCCAGTGGAATGTCCTGAATAAACTGTCTATTGTCTATTGTCTATTGTCAACACAGGCAGAGGATGGCATGTTTGGTGCATGCATAAAGGTCGTAACTTGAAGTGTCAAGCTTTTGGAGGCCATTGACGTATTGAGAAAAACTTGTGAAACATGCATTCAGGTCGCATTCGTTCAATTCTCTAGAAATACACGTTTCAGGTTAAGTTGTAAAGGTGCTTGTTTTTTATACTTGTATGGACAAGATGCCTTATTTAGTCGGAACTGAAATGGAATTTTTCCCCGCATAACTCACAAATATTTCTAATTCACTACCAAAACGTTTCCATTATCACTTGTGATCCTGATCAGCTAATGTTTCATCTTCGTAGACAATTCAAATTCACAAAGTCCCATGGAGACTGAGTCCATTATACCTATATTTCATTTTGCATTATTTCCACTTTGTTCATGCATCCCACCGCATTCAATAGCGCATATCAGTAAGCGACACCCTCTGCATCAAGTAATCACTTAGTGCGTCCTCCTTGGCTGTCTCCTCTCATTTTTTCAATCTTCATTAGTTTGTCCCACGAGCTGCCCCGCTCTTCATGTCGGCGTGCTCCGTCTCCGGGTCCCTCCCTCCCATTGGCGTGCCTTCTGATTCCTCTCCTTCCCCAGGCCCGCCCATATCCCCCCCCCCTGCCGCGCCGACCCACCGCTCCATCCTGTACTGTCCGCCCGTCACTGAGCCATTCCGTCCTCCCTTGTCCTTGTCTTTGTCAGCAAAAGTCGCCCCGCCCTTCCACTCCCCCGCTCTATCTACGGCATTCACTCTGCCGGCCATGTCTCGCTCTGTGAGTGCCAATTACATGACTCTGAACATTCACCAACGCGCGCGCGGTACTCTCTCTCTCTCTCTCCCTCTCTCTCTCTCCCTCTCTCTCTCTCTCTCTCTCTCTCTCTCTCTCTCTCTCTCTCTTGTTATGTTTTGGTTCGTTTGAGTGAAAGAGCACACAATCAATGAAAAACGCGATTTATTTACTGCGATACGTTCAGGCCGAAAAGTGTCCAAAAAGATAACAAGTATGGCGAGCGCCGCGCCTCGTCGCCCGCGCCAGCTCTGCCGCTCGGCGCGCAGTCAGCTGGCGGCGGCAGAGGCGCTCACAGGCATGTAGCCGGGGCGGCCAGCGGTGGCGGCGGCAGGGGCGCGCGCAGGCGCGGCCAGCAGCCGTGCGGGGGTTGGACCATAACACAACACCTCCCCCCCAAGACGATCACATCGTCTTCACTCCAAAGCGCCACAGCGGACCCTCCGGGGTCCGGGCGCACAAGGCCACCGCAGCGCGGTGCAAACGGCGGCGCCTGCGCTCTCTTCCGCGGCGTCTCGGGCGCTTCTTGCAGCGGACGCGCCCGCCGTCGCACGGGGAGGTCCGCGGCAGGCGTCGCTCCGGTGTCGGTGGCGGCCACGGGTCGCGGTCAGCGGCGGCTCTGGTCACCCCTGGACTCGGGGCCACGAGCGGCGGCAGACGCGAGTCGCACTCCGTATCCCGCTCAGCGAGCATAGCTGCGACGGCAGCTGCGTGAAGCGGGTCCTCATCCACCACCTCGACCGAGTGGAGGGTGGTGTCACCGAGGTTCGTGTCACCGCGCCGATCGGACTTGTCACCGGCGGACACGCATCCCTGCGGCGTACGGAGGAGCGCGGCGGCGTGAGCCGCCACCATTTGTGCGGGCGGGTCTCCGTCCCCACTCCGTACTGGCAGGCCTCCCGCCGGCGGCGGCGAGGCTCCGTAGGCGTCAGCCAGCTCGGTAGGCTGCGCCGCATGACTACAGCCGGCTTGGCCGGTGCCCGCCGGCGGCGGCGACTCGGCGGTGCTGGCGGCTGGGCCTCCATCCGTGTTTCGAGTTGGCATGCCTCCCGCCGGCGGCGGCGAGGCTCCGTAGACATCAGTAGTCTCACTCAGCTCGATGGGCTGTGCCGCACAACAGTCGGCTTGGCTGGTGTCCCCCGGCAGCGGCGACACGGCGTAGCCGGCGGCTGTACCTCCGTCCCTGGTCCGCGTGGGTAGGCCTCCCGCCGGCGGCGGCGAGGCCCCGTAAGCTGCAGCCGGCCTGGTAGGCTGCGCCGCGGTACACCCGGTCCGGACGGTGTCCGCCGGCGGCGACGACACAGCGGTGCCGGCAGCTACGCCTCGGCCCGTGCTCAGCGTTTGTAGGCCTCCCGCCGGCGGCGGCGAGGCTCCGTAAGCTACAGCCGCTGCATCCGGGCCTGCAGGCTGCACCGCAGTGGCCCCGGGTTGGCCCGTGTCCGCCGGCGGCGGCAACACGGCGTCACCAGCGGCTTCGTTTCCGTGGCTGGTCCGCGTTGGAAGGCTTCCCGTCGGCGACGGCGAAGCTCCGTGGGCGTCAGCCGGCTCTGTAGGCTGCGCCGCGGTACATCCAGCTCGGTCCGTGTCCGCCTGCGGCGGTGACACGCCGGGGGCTGCCTCCATGGTCTGTGCCGGCCAGCCTCCCGCCGGCGGCGGGCAGGCTCCGCGCGCGCCAGCCGGCTCGGTGGGCTGCGCCGCGGTACGGCCGGTGCGGTCCGTGTCCGCCTGCGGCGGTGACACGCCGGGGGCTGCCTCCATGGTCTGCGCCGGCCAGCCTCCCGCCGGCGGCGGGCAGGCTCCGCGCGCGCCAGCCGGCTCGGTGGGCTGCGCCGCGGTACGGCCGGCTCCTCGGCCCGTGTCTGCCGGCGGCACCGACACGGCGGCGCCGGTGGCTACCGATGGGCCTCCCGCCGGCGGCGGCGAGGCTCCGTGCACTCGGTCCGTGCTCCAAGTTGGGATGCCTCCCGCCGGCGGCGGCGAGGCTCCGTAGGCGTCCGTAGCTCCGTCCGGCTCTGTGGGCTGCGCTGCAGTACTCCCGGTGCGGCCCGTGTCCGCCTGCGGCGGCAACACGGCGGTGCCGGCGGCTACCGTTACTGGCGCCACCACCGGCGAGTCGCGTACTCTCGTCACTGCAGAGGTCGCCACTGGACGATCGGCCGCGGCGGTGGCCCTCTCGTGGCACACTACCTCAAAATGTCCTGGTTCGCCACACGCACGACAGATGGCGCCAGCGGCGCGACACGTGTCTCCGCCGGCGTGCTGGCGACGGCCACAGGTAGGGCAACGCTCAAGAAACTGACGAGATGTTTCGGCGGCGGCATGGGCGACATTCGGCCGCCTGCGGCCCCTCTTGTAGGCCGGCAGGTGGGCCACGAAATGTCCCTTGGTGCCGCAGAGGTCTTGGCACGTGGCATGGGCACTCCACGTTTCCCCCACTGTCACGGCGTGTCTGAGCGTCGGCTCAGAGTCCTCCAGCCTGCTCACCGCTCTTGTCTCACTGTCGCGCACACTGCACTCGACACGGGCTTTGCACGTCGAGGTCGACTTCAGGTGCGGGGCCGGAGTCGCCGACGCCGGCAGGCAGACAGTCCGGCGGGCGGCGGCAGCTGGTCCAACGGATTCATCAGCGCCTCGCTCAGCCCCCGACTCTGACACTCCGCCGTCGTGCCCGTCCCGGTCCCCGCGGAGGGCTCTCTGTACAGCAGCCTCTCCAAACGCTCCAGGCGCTTGTCGGCCTCGGCGGCTCTCTCCGTCTGCCTCTCCAGCAGCGCCGTCAGTTCTTGAATCAAAATTTTCTTCATCGCGCTGTAAGCTGCTCAGTCACGTAATTACAAAACCGACCGCGCCATGTTATGTTTTGGTTCGTTTGAGTGAAAGAGCACACAATCAATGAAAACGCGATTTATTTACTGCGATACGTTCAGGCCGAAAAGTGTCCAAAAAGATAACAAGTATGGCGAGCGCCGCGCCTCGTCGCCCGCGCCAGCTCTGCCGCT
>NW_024883401.1:0-93993 GCF_019059575.1 Amphibalanus amphitrite
GATGAAGAAAACTTTACCGCCACCCAGGCCGCGGGCTTGGCAAACGGTCTTTAATTTAGTGATTCATAACGTCAGTAATTTTGAAGATGAATTATTATCACTTTTGGTCAAAGCGACATTCTATAAATCACCAGGCAGTGGCAAAATGTCAGGACGTTTGCAATAAATGCCTCTGTGTGACCAGTGCTTTCAGCAAAAGCAAAACTGAGGAAATCTGCACAGACTGATGAGATGTGCATTACAACAAATTAGCAATTATCAATAAAAGATTATAAACTGAATAAAACAAGAAATGTCTCCCAGAAACATCAGCGGTAAGCATATCTTGTTGACGATTTATCATTCTTAACTGTAAAATAGCCCGTCTAGTCCGTTATTATCAAACGCAAACACATTTCTGAGTAAGACGTCCGTTTATCACTGCTCGAAGTTCGTTTTCCGCAATCCCGGTGCCACGGATTCGGGGTCTGGTGGTGCTGATAGGGACATCCCTTTAGCCAACCAGACGTCAGCCTGACGGTGTGGGATGAGTTGGCCTTTGTTGAAGTGACCTGACTAAGCCCACATATAAACTTGATGCTTCAAGTGGAGATGAGGTAATGATGATAGAAATGTAAATTCGCATAAGTGAGATGGCGCGAGAAGAGAAGATGGATAGGAAAAACGGATGAAAAATCGGCTAGCGCGTCTCTTTAGTAGCATGTTCTAATATACATAGAATTGCCGCACTACAGATAGCCGGTTGAAGCCACGACTTCATCATACCAATTTCGGTTAAGTGAGCTTCACAACATATCATAATGAAAAACTACGGTGCGTTTGGCTCTAAATCAGTTCCACATTTGAAATGATCTCACTGTGGATGCAAGCCTGCCAAGGAATGATCGCTGATCACTGATCAGGTGTCTACCCGAACCCATGGCTGGCCTTGAATTCAGACCACTTCACGGCGCCTGTATTGAAAGTCGTGAGCAATTTGGTCAAATTGGGACGGTCATGATCAGCGCTTCACAAAGAGAGTGATTACGGATGGCCGGTGATTGGTTGGCTGGTCAGAACAGGTTGCACTTAGGCATCAGCCGAGCACACAACAGGTGGGGAGGTAGCAGGGAGATGGTCGCCGTGCCGCCAGGCTGGGTATGTGTATACTTGGCCGGTTGTAAGACGGAAGGGAGTCTACGCATTTTAACCATTTTGATGTTTCTCAAGTGGATAATCTAAACGAACAACTCGCTAACTTCAATGTATGACTTTTCTTGGAGCAATACATTAGGATGCCGTGAAAGGGAACGAATTATGCCGCGCAGCTGACCTAACTTTGTATTTAAAATGCATATATGTATTCTTGACAGTCATGAGAAATCATATGACAAATAAAATTGTCGCGCAATCTTTTTTACAATTCAGTTGTACTTTTATATAAATGATATCAAGAAACTCAGCTGAGATGATTTCTAACGTTTAGCTTCGCCGGTCTCATGCTCTTTTTTACTACACCATTAGCCTTTTGAAATAGCCGTGCTGCCCTCTCGGGGCCACCATTAGGGGCAGGTGACTCACGGCCTCACCCGCGGGTCACTCGACTCTGTCCCTGTCATCAGAGACGAGGCCCGACCAGTGCCGAGCCCACCTGGTAACCAGACCCTGTCATCAGGAGCCATCGCGGTCGAGCCGCCCCCTCTCCCGGCGCCCGGCGCTGCTCCCCGGCGCTGCCCGACCAACCGTCACTCTACCCGGCGCCAGCTGCTCGCTCGCTCTCTCTCTCTCCTCTCTCTCTCTCTCTCTCTCTCTCTCTCTCTCTCTCTCTCTCTCTCTCTCTCTCTCTCTCTCTCCCTCTCTCTCTCTCTCTCTCTCTCTCTCTCTCTCTCTCTCTCTCTCTCTCTCTCTCTCTCTCTCTCTCTCTCTCTCTCTCTCTCTCTCTCTCTCTCTCTCTCTCTCTCTCCGGCGCCGATTGGGCGGCAAAGGGGGAACGGAAGGGCCATGAGTCTACCCGGCGCCAGCTGCTCCCCTCCTCTGCCTAATCATGCCGTCCATAGTGCCGTCACTCTACCCAACCGTCACTCTACCTGGTCCAGCTGCTTTTCCCTCTGCCCGATCCAGTTGTCACTCTACTCAACCGTCACTCTACCCACCCGTGTCTAACTGCTCTCCCTCTCTGCCCGACTCACTCTACCCAGGTCTATGTAGTAGCTCCTCTGTTCTACCTGGCCATCGATCTACCGTCTACCATACGGCATTGCCTCTCTTCGACCAAGCTGTGGGCGCCACACACCAAAGTGGATCTCAGTTTCATATACGTGAACCGCCAGGATACGTATCAATATTCCATCAGAGCTGGACCAAAATGGATCGATCGTCTCAGATGCCCGTGGAGCAGTAATTATGAAATTCAGTAGCCGAAACTCATCAAATTATGAATTCATATAACCTCAGCGCTGGCTTCCATTTCTGATAGGAACAGAGGTGACGATAACCGATCTGGAAGCGTAACAAAACACCACGCAGAAATCAAACACTCAGCGACTAAAACGTAAGGCCAAAATATTTAATACAGAAATAGTTATTCTATTAGATTCGTAGGTACAGTTCAATCTCCCGACCAAAAAGTTCTAAAATGTATGCTTCAGACACCGTTTAGATACCAGATCAAAAGCGAAAAAGAGCGATAGTGCAAATAATTATCGCAATTCCAGAGCCCGAATGCCAGCTCTCCGCGAAGTGAAAATGCCTTTCTTTATGGGTCGCTGACAAGACCCATCTCCACTTTCGGCGGATCGACAGTATTACATTTCTCAATTCGTGAAATACGATCGTCCTTCTGTCGAGATAAGCTGTCAGGAAGTTCCCTCCACATGATAAGAGGCCTCAATCTCTCTCCCTCCCTCTATGCGACCGGCGGGGCTACGTTTGCTGACAGGTCGCCGGCCCGGGCGCTCTATCTGTCCATCTCACCGGGGCTGACTTTGCCAAGGAAGAGAGAGGGGAGAGAGGGGAGAGAGAGGGGAGAGAGGGAGAGAGAGAGAGGGGAGAGAGGGAGGGAGGACTTCGACAGGGCACATTACTGGCCAGTAAACAGGCTGGTGACGGCAGGTAGGTAGGGGCACGGGACGAGGGACAGGGACGGAAAGCAGACAGCGTAAAGATGGGCTACCGATCGGACGGCGGCACTGACTTCAAAACAACAAACGTCAGGAGGTAAGAAACTGCCGGAAAGTCGGGACAGAATTTCTCTAACAAGCTGAAGCGTGCGTGGATATGATGATTATGCGAATATACTTACGAAGTCTGAGTTAACTGACTAGCGAAGACAGGATTTCACTGAAAATGAGGTCAGTGCGTTTTGTAAAGCATTTATCTTTATTAGACAGATTGATGTTGCACAATGTGTAACCATCTAACCAATGAAGATGCATAGACGCTGGTGATTGGTTGACGTATTCAATTACACACCGAATTCATTCAGAGCTTTGCCAGTCACCGTTCCCATTTACATATAAGTTGCACAGCATACATTAGTGCAGCAATTATCGCCAGATTATGACATATTGTATGGCAAAAAGGCGGGTATTAGTTGGCATTGCGTCATCAAATGCAGTCTAGATGTCGTGTTGGGTAGATGTAAGGAAGTCCATGCGGGTGCGCCTGTACATTTGTCCAGCCTAGCTCTTGTGACCACATCAAGCGTCCGCTGGAAAAAGCTGGAGTCGCCTGGAATAAGTTGAACAATATTGTGCTCCTATCCAGGATATTTTGCAAGAGAGACAACGTTAAAAACTGTTAATCTCCTTGCTTTGGCCTCATGGATGGCTGTGGTTGCCCATAACACAAAGTAACAGAAAATGGAATGCCACCAAAGACGAATACCCTTGAGAAAATTTTCAATCACTCTACCTCGCGTAAAAGGGTTCAAAGGAGTTATGACCAATTTCAATCTTTTACTTCCTTCGCGGCAGCTTTTTATCTGCGCCCTTTACCTCCCCATTACCATTATTAGAAATGGTAATGGAGTGCAAATGACCCACCGGGCTAATTCCTGGTTCCTCCCGACCCTCTCGACGCCTGGCGCCATGGCTTTCAGCCGCGCCGTCATCAACTCTCCGGTCGGGCCAGGACAGCACTTACTCACCTATCTAGATCAGACGGCGCCAACCCGCGTCCTGTCCCCCCTCTCCCCTCCCCCCACCCCGGTGACAGCTGGTCACCCGGCGTGTCAGCTCGGGCCGCGTGGCCGCATGGGTAATTTAGTGGTCACGAGTGGCGCTGGGGTGGGGTGGATTTGAACGGTAGCGCACGTTGGTGAGACACTGTCGTACAAGATATCACACTGTCAGACTGTTCCTTTTCTCATTGTCTCTCAATGTCCCACTCGACGGTGGGCTCAAAATTGAGCCACGAACTGGCACCCGGTAAGTCAACAAAGAAAACAAAGGCAACAAAGAAACTATGGACAAGAGGTTAGGTGGAAAAATGGAACGGCACAAGAGCAAGGACTGGACAGTTTCTGTTGAGGTTGGTCAAAGCCAAGTCAGTTTCAAAGTGGACTCTGGTGCAGATGTTAACGTCATGTCTCTCCAGCAGTATGAGCAGATGGTGCAGAAACCAGACCTGCTGCCCACCTCAAGACAGCTGACCAGTGTTGCTGGTGCCCTTGATGTCCTGGGAGTATTCAGTGCAACCATCAAGTACAAGCAGGTGAGCCTTGAGAATGAACATTTCTATGTTCTGGACACTTCTCAGAATCTGTTGTCACGCTCCACTGGAGAGAGGCTCGGAGTGATTGAATTCACTGGAGAGGTGAGACTGTCTCAGAATGTGTTTGGTCCAACTGGTTTGATGAACACATCACCAATCAAAATCAGGCTTGTTGATGATGCCGTACCCTCTGCTGTGCATACTGCTCGTAATGTGCCATTCCCACTGCTGAAGTCGGTGAAACAAGAACTGGAGAGAATGGAAGATGCTGGAATCATCAGGTCAGTCTCAGAACCCACTGACTGGTGTGCACCAATGGTGCCCGTTCCCAAGGGTGGTGGTTCCGTCCGCATCACGGTCGATTACAAGAACCTGAACAAGTGTGTGAAGAGAGAGATCCACCCTATCCCCACTGTGGAACAATTGACAGCTGAACTTGCAGGTTCGAGCATCTACAGCAAGCTGGATGCCAGCTCGGGGTTCTACCAGCTCCCACTGGACAGGGAGTCACAGCTACTGACCACTTTCCTCACCCCATTTGGCAGGAAGGCATTCCAGCGGCTTCCAATGGGGATAAACCTGGCGCCTGAATGTTTTCAGAAAAAGATGCAGGAAATGCTGGCTGGTCTCGATGGTGTACTGATATACATGGATGACATTGTTGTGTACGGTGACAGTGTGACGCACGACGAGCGTCTGCAGGCAGTTCTCCAGCGGATCGAGTCATCCGGGCTGAAGCTGAACAAAGCGAAGTGCGAGTTCAAGAAGGACAGCATCATCTTCTTGGGCCAGAAGATCAGCAGCAGAGGAGTGGAACCGGATCCTGCCAAGCTCGCAGCAGTGAGAGAACTGCAGGCGCCACAGAACGAGCAGGAACTGAGGAGCCTACTTGGAACCGTCAACTATCTGGGTAAGTTTGTGCCCCAGATTCAAAGCAAGCTGAAACCTCTAAACGACTTGTTGAAAAAGGATGTAGCCTGGGTGTGGTCCCATGTTCAGCAAAAGGCTCTTGACGAAGTAAAGCAGATGCTAACTGGTGCTCCTGTGTTAGCTTTCTATGACCCAACCAGAGAGACCATTGTGAGTGCTGATGCGAGCAGCTATGGCATCGGTGGCTGTGTGTTGCAGCGACAACCCGACTCCCAGCTGAGACCCGTTGCGTTTTGTAGCAGAACGCTGACCCCATGCGAGCAACGATATGCTCAAATTGAAAAAGAGTTATTGGCTGCTGTCTGGACGTGTGAACGAATGCACATGCTACTGTCTGGTCTACCACAGTTTCGACTTGAGTTAGATCATAAACCGTTGATTCCGTTGATCAACTCAAAGAGCCTAGTCGACACACCTGTTCGATGCCAGAGACTTTTGATGCGTTTGACAAGGTACAATCCAGTCGCCACCTATGTGCCTGGAAAGCAGCATGTTGTACCAGATTACCTATCCCGGCATCCCTGCAAAGAGACCGACAATCTCGCCACTGTCTTGCAGAATGACGTCAGCGATTACGTGTCCGGCGTGATCGGCAGCCTGCCCGTGAGTGATCACCGCCTGGAGGAGATTCGGGTGCTGCAGGAGAGAGATGATGACATCTGTCGTGTCACCCAGCAGACTCTTCATGGCTGGATGGAGGGTCCGAGGGCCCTGCAGGACTACTTCAGCGTCCGGCATGACCTGAGTGTGGTGCACCTGTCGTCAGGCCCTCTGCTCCTGTACCGCAACCGTCTCGTCATCCCTTCGAGTATCAGGTCAGAGATTTTGAATAAGCTGCACAATGATGGCCACTTTGGTCTATCCAAATGCCGACAACGAGCTGACCAATCAGTCTGGTGGCCCGGGATCTCTGAGGATCTGAAGAGATATGTGAGCCAGTGTCAGTTTTGTCAGATAAACAGTCCACAACAGCATCGTGAGACACTCATACCGACTCCCGTCCCAGTGTCTGTGTGGAGTCACATTGCCTGTGACATCTGTCATCACAACGGTCACGATTACCTGATTACAGTGGATGTGCTCAGCAGATACCTTGAGATTCAACGTCTTCCCCGTCTCACGAGTTCGGCGGTAGTAGAACGACTCAAAACGCTATTCGCCCGCCATGGAATCCCCGACATGGTAACATCCGATGGTGGAACTCAGTTCACGTCACATGTGTTCCAGAACCTGTCCACCGAGTACGGTTTCCGGCATCGGATAACCGACCCTCACACGCCGTCTTCGAACGGCGCCGCTGAGCGCGCCGTAAGGACGGCTAAGTGGCTCCTCCGCCAGCGGGACCCGCATCTGGCGCTGCTCAACTACCGCGCTACGCCGGTGGAGGCGACAGGCCAGTCGCCTGCTCGTCTGCTCTTTGGACGCGAGATCCAGACTCGGCTTCCGCGTCCGCGGGTCGTCGAGTGTCAGGACTCTACACTCGACGCCGCGAGGAGGAGAGATGGCGGGAGGAAGGAGCTTCAACGAAGGAGCTTCAACAAGCATCACGGGGCTCGCGACTTGCCGCCGTTGCGGCCTGGGGATGTAGTGCGGGTGCGAACAAGGATCGACCCGGACTGGCGCGAGCGAGTGACAGTGCGTGAGCGGATCGGGCGACGAAGTTATGTGGTAGATAACAGTCGTCATACAGTGAGGCGCAATCGAGGCGCCCTGCGCCTGTCACCGGGGATCGAGCCTCCCACGGGCTCGTCGGACCTCCCGGTGCCCTTGTCGGTGCGGCCGTCGCCGGGCGAGCCGGAATCTGTGCGGCCGTCGCCGGGCGTGCCTGTTGGTGTTTCAGTGCGGCCGAGCCCGACTGTCTCGATGCCGCGGCCGGCTATCTCTCCGCCGGGTCAGACGCCGGAGCCCTGTCCTTCCGCAGCGGCGAGTCCGAGCAGGACCCGCAGCGGCCGGCTGTACGGGTCGCGTTCGTGATCCCCTGTACGAGTAGGTCGTAGTCTGTTGTACCGTTTTGCTTTTTTTGGGGGGAGATGTATCGATATGTTGAGTCGCCTATATCGATATGTTGTGAGCCGCTTATATCGATATGTTGTGGGTCGCCTTTTGTATCGATATCAACGTGTGGGCCAATAAAGGCGTGACGTGTCACTTGCTGGCACGGCACGGAGCACGAAACAGAAACCAAACGCAAACCTGGAAAAATGTGTAGTTATGATAAAGTTAAAACTAAAATTTATCGTATTACAACTATATACGATTGCTGTATCGCTTCTAAAACAGTGAATTGATCAAGCTACACCATGGATTCCTACACCATCAAGCTGTAGGTACCATGGATTCCCGCAATAGTTGGAATTCTAACAGATGCAGATGTGGCGCTATCAATGCGTCCCTACCAGCAGACATCTGTTTACATGGCCAACTACCGTGCAAAACTCGTGAAGAAGCACCAGGGTGGGGCCCTTTATGCTCCTCTAAAGATCCACATATGTCAAAGCTCTGCAAGCCATGCATGGTGGAATGAGTTTAGTCCGAGCCATCCTGACATAAGCTCAAAACACGTTACGCTCTGCTCTTAGCGCTGATCTTTGAATACAAAACGAAGCAAGTCATGCATCCTACAAACACTAAGGAGGGCAGGATCGACACGTGAACCAAAAATGACACACGGTAAATGGTAAATAATGGCAGCGAAGAGTAAACAAGAAACCCGCTGCCCGTCACAGACGTCCCCAGCAGTTAGTTTTCGACGTCAAAAACAAAGACCGCCGAGTATCCGCAGCCTCATCTGTGGCAGAGACAATGGCAGGTGGTGTGCGACGGGCGCCCATTAGAGACCCTCTGGGTCCACTCCAGACCCGCGCGTTTGGCGGCGACCGGTGCGCGTGGGATTAGTGGCGCGACAGAGACGATTAGTGGCGCGACAGGGACGGTTAGTGGCGCGACAGCCGGCCGGCGCCGCCGACAGGGGTCTGTCAGGGAGGGACACGCGGCGTCATCCCGCCCCCACAGGTGAGTGACGCTCCACCCCTCGCTACATGAGGGCTACTACAGGGGTGAGTACTAGGTGCTGTGTGTTTGTTGAGTCATAGGGGAGCTGACTCATATGTATATGCGCCACAACACAAGTTTGGTCAATTGGTATCGCGGAGTTAATCATGCACTTTACTTTGGAAAGACAGGCTCCTGGTTTGAACGTTCAGCAGGTGCCAGGTTCAAATTTTTTTGCAATGTGTCAAATCATAACAATCAACCATGCAGAAGCCTACCTTTTACTGAAAATCCTTATATCTAACGTATCGTATGTCGGTAATGCAAGTCTCCTTCCAATGCCTATCTGACTAGCAATACTTTTCTTCTTACCTGACCAACAACTAGCACACAATAAATTACATGCTTAGCAATTACTCTAAGCGAAATCGTTTTATTCAAATTAACGTAACCCTAAACCACATTACCATATATTACCGGCACGATAAGACGCAGAAGAGCCGTATTAATGTGATTCTACTGTACTTAGATATGCGTGGTAATCCAAGTGCAATGCACTTTGACAGCCGTGAACGCAAACGCACTTTCAGCCCGCCCTGGAGCCGTTAAGCCTGCCTTGATTAGGTTCGGATTAAGTCGGATTGGGGTGAGGTCGAGAAACGTTCTCCAAGTGGGAGACAGACAGGACAGCGGGTGGTCTTCGGAACGGGCCTACTCTCTGGAGCTGAGAGAGCTACAAGATCGCCAGCTGTCAGAGACTTCAGGAGGTCTCTAATGCTGACAGCGCCGCAGGTCTGTCAGGGGACGTCAGGTCAGGGGACTGGGGGACTGTCAGGGGACTGTCAGGGGACTCCAGGGATGCTGACGGACCCACACGGCTGTACGGAGCTGTCAAAATGCTGGGATTTGTCAGAGGCTGACGGAACTACACATTACCTAAAGCTGACGAAGCTACAGAGCTCTTTCCAAGACTGACAGAGATACGCCGTTTTGTGGAGCTGACGTAAGTGCGTCTTATTGGCTCCGGTTTACTCTGAGACAGGCCTGGATCGGAGCGTTATCCGCTCGTCATCCAGCGGATTCATCCGCCTGCTATTGTAAGTGGTTTTCATCACGCATCATCCAGAAACCGTCATCCAGCAGTGTCATCAGCCGGTCGGTCATCCGACTGAACTTCATCCGATTCCTTATCCAGCTAGTCATCCAGCAGTGTCATCCTGTCACTACCGCTGTTTAGAATTCGAGACCCAACCTCCACCTCTTGTCTCCCTAGTTAGAACGATGGCCACTCTCAAAGCGTGCTACTCCATCACTCGACGTCCTACAGAACCGTGTTGTGGCCAGACTGCCCACAACGCTGGGGGCCTGAGGGCAGATCGCGAGGACCTAATCCTGACCGATCGCTGCTGGTTTCACCAACAGCAAGCACTGCTGAAGTAAGCTTCTAGGAGGTCCGTATATGAGCATTCTGCTCAACATTCTCTGCAAGTGTGTTTGATGCGTCATGGGAAGTCACATATCCGGGAGCGGGGGAGCGTTTGGCGAGGAACAGCTCACGAAAACGTCTGGCGAGAACGAAGCTACCCTTCACGGCAGCCAAAACAGTCCTTTGTGGTGTCCAGAAGAAGAGTGGGTTCGAAGAACCGGTCCCCGATCGGCCGTGTTCAGTGGGACGGTGAGTGATCACAGGATCGTCCGACAGCCCAGGAATGCTTTTAGCGGGCGACTCGCAGGCGCGTCGGGGCCTCCGCTAGGACTATTTACGTCAAGTGTCAACACTGGTCTGCGCTGGAGGTGCTATGGACACGCCTGTGAGCGTCAGGAAGTGCCGCCGAGTGCCGATGCGTCGGCGGGTCCTTGCTAAGTGGTGTCATTCATTGTGACGTCTTATCGGAACGAAGAAAGCGCGTGGGGTCGAATGTTTGTTGTCTTTGGCCGCGCCTGAAAAGGTTGGTTCATGTAACGGTGATGTGCATACCGCCAGCGACATAAGCTCCCCATGTTCTGGTCGGGATGTGTGTAAGATTAAACTAGCATTTTGAATCTGGGCGCAGGTCTGAGATCCGTCAAAGGATACACCAAGGTTCCGTTGTAAGACCACCGCGATATGAAACGGGATGTTTTCCATTGCATCAGACGCCAGACATTCCTCGTTGTCGCCTGGTTGTCGCGATTAACTTCCTGATAGGAGAGTGATAAGACATGGAGTCCGGGAGAGATAGACCTACTAATTAAAGCGACTTTTCGTCGCTTATGTCAGCGACAAAACTACCAAAGCCCGCGCCGTGAGGAGCGATGGCTATCGGGATGCTACAGTAAAACGCTGCTGATGGGTTTTCCCGTACACAGCCTGAAAAGCCAGGCACAGCGTGTGCTGTCAGTTGTGGTTTGCTGTTGCGCTACAAATGGTATCAACTAATCGCAAACTCCGATGTTTTAATCGCACGTCGGAAGGGAAAATGCGTGCCTTGGTGGTGCCATCTGATGGAATTAGTCGTACTGGGAAGCCATTGGAACGTTAGGAAGCGTGAAGAAGCAGTACAAGTGGATACCTTCATCGCAATTAGGTGGACGAGGTAAAGCCCTCTGAACAAGGACAAGGAAGTCAGATAAAACGAAAATAGGTGTCGAATGAAAATCAAACAGTTGGATTGATAAATGAAAATGCCATTAGGTATGTACCGTTGAAAACATGGTTTATCAAAACATTGACGACAGCGTCTACGACACCGGACACCCTCCTGCCTTGCTTTTTCGTGGAAGGACTTGATTTTTTTTTTAAATTCAAAGACACATGATCCTGACAGAATTACCAAGAAATAGGCCTTAAACGAATCATATGATCATTATGCCATTTCTTATCATTATGCACATTGCTTCACATCCCTGGATGTATAAAAGTCAACGAGGAAGCATAAGTTGTAAGACGAATTGGGTAAGTAAGAATCTCTTCTAACTGCTAAGTAAACATCACTGAATATAGCACGAAGAACATCTGTAATCGGAAAGCGTGCAGCATCAGGTACGCACTCACTAAAACACCAGCAGAAACAGATCCACACCTACCTCGTTCGGAGTTTTCTACAGTTTGCAGCTTCTTCAGTTCAGGAAAGCCCACATCCAGTCTCCCTCCCTCACCTCACTCAACGTTTGTGTCCGCTCAGTATCCGTCTCTCTATTCGCCCAAACCACACAGTCCCTCGCACTTTCCAACCACGCGCACAGCCCCTCACTCCTGCGACGGCTGGAGCCCGACTGATGTTACGCGCGCTGGCGGCGGTGGCGGCGGCGGCAGCGGCGGTCGCCGTCTTGGCGGCGGCCAATGGCTGAGGCGCCGACCACTTAGCTCGGGGGAAGGGCAGGGGAGGGAGGGTTGGGGGCGGGACAAAACAGCCTATGATGGACCAGCCGCACAGACTGGGATGGACACAGTCGACTGGTGCATTACCAGAAATACTTTTTGGTGGTGGGATTGTGTAATGTGTGTTTCCTTCCTCACAGATGTGTTTCCTGCAGAAATTAGCGAAACAGTAACCCGTTTTGCGGAGGAAAATGACAAAATAAGATGCAATAAGCAGCGAAGGGGATTTTCGCATTGGCGCCACCATCAGGAAAGTGTCATGTCGCCAGAAGCTGGTATAGCTGGTAATAGGTACGTTATAAATGTACGTTTACCCCTCGGCGTAAGGTTACCGTAAACAAGTTTGCTTGTCGAAATCCAGGCCATTATTAATTGTTTTGATGTCGGACGTATCGAATATTAACCTAGCGTGATCAACAATGACACTCCTCAGGAGATAGGTACAGCCCACCGCTAAAGTAATGTAGGGTTTTACCAAACTCAACGGTTGGCTTTGACTGGCGATTGTTTAATGCGAAGTGATTGAAAAGAAGATGTCAATAGCTAAAGTTGCAGCTGCAAGGGTGACGATACATATAAGCTACATTCAAAGTTTCATTGTAGTCTGGCTAATCGTTCCTGAGCTTCAGAAGCAGAACATACCCATGACTGAAACCCCACATTACTTCTGCTGTGGACTGTATGTACTACATAGTTCCACATTAGAGTTGCAAAGTTTTCCCAACGGGCTGCTACCGGCACCGCCCCGCCCCACAAAAATTTTCTGGGATACCGGCATGCTACCACGCCCCAAGCAAAAAACCGCCAAATTACCGGCATACCAAAAAACCTGCATTCTTGAACTCGTAGACCACAGTAGATTCTTGGCAATTCTAATTAGAGCCAAACCTGTGAAATGCTGAGGTTCATGTGTTACCCCTACCCTTAGCAATGGAACTTCTACCACAAAATGTATTTTGCAGTGGCTAAGATTGCTGTTATTACAATAGTATCCAAAGTTTGAATCATATGCTGATAATTTTTTGTGTGCAAAATCAAAAATACCGGCATGCTACCGGCAAGGCATGCCAGATACCACGAAAAAACCTGCGGTAGTGAAAAATTACCGGCATGCCGGTAGTGCGGTAGGGAAATTTTGCAACTCTATTCCACATCCTTTTATAACTTACAAACGACTTTTGCCCGACTATTATCACTGAAACCTTCAAAAGGCTCAGGTTGAGGTAAGCATTACCACTGTTACTACTCACTGTGCACCGTATACCTAAAGGGCTGATATTTAAGCGCTATGCCTTATCAATGAAACAAATTCTAATCAAATTGGGAATTACATGGGTGGGATCCGGAGCACATGACGGGGGGGGGGGTATGAATAGGGTATCCGATTGAGGATATGAGAATCTGAGTGGGGATATGAAGGTCTGACAGGCGACGGATGGATCTGAGCAGGTACAAATCATCCGATAAACCTAGGATCGCTCCAAAATCTTTTGAAAAAGCAAATAATCATTTAATCATCAGCTGTTCAATGTTCATACACCCAGCACTTAAGGCGTCGTGGAACTGCTGAAACGACATTGTATCATTGGATTCCAGTGAAATAATCCCGACAAAATTAGTGGCGATTCCTTCTCCTTCTTGAAGACTTGCTAATAGATCATCATGCTATGACTCAACCAATGTTGATTTATAGTTCCACAACATTTATCAAATTTTAAAATAAGAAGTTCGACGGACGACATACGCTACTAAACATGCCCTACTCAATTTGCGTATGCTGCAAGTTTGTGTTACAGCAATACCAAATACTTTACGGAGGCAAAAACAGGCAACCGAAGCCAAATATCCAACACTACTTATTTCGGATAGTTTGGTCGTTACATGTTTACTAGCAGCGCCCCATTGTTTTCCGTTTCGTTTTAGTTCTTTTTCAACCATGCACCATCATTATATCACATTATTATTACTCAATAATGGCACAACATCAGAGTCACGTCACATGAATCTCGCGCGCCCGCTAATTTCAGCCCTCTTTCAGCGCGTGTCAGTCTTCAAAACCGACATATCGCACCCTTCCACCCTACCCCGCGCCAAAAATATGGCGCGCCGAGCATGCACATCAAACGAAAATGAAGTCATTATGCAAATTAATACTCTGCAAATGAGCGTCACAACGTTGTCGGTTTCCGCGCGCCCCTAACAACATACCAGCGGCCATCTGCCAAGCGCGCGTAATGGCCGCACGTGGGTGGTTCCCGCCATGTGTTCATGTTTGTTTTTGCCCCCCCCCCCCCTGCACGCCCCCTCGTCCCTCTCGAGGTTTGCCCGCTAACCTGTTATCTGATGCTCTCGACACACACTCCCCTCCCCTCTCTCCCTCTCTCCCCGGATGGTGGCGGTCAGTAATGAATTGTTCGGGGTCGGCGTAATTACTGGTTCTCTGTGGGTTTTCCTGGCCTGTGTGTATTTGCCAGAGGATGGCGTTTTTCATCAGGGAGAGACCGGCCGGGGTGATGGGAAGCCGGTCAGGTTATAGGACCAATCCCCCGTGAACGAGGTCGTGTGTGATTGTCCTTGTGCGACAGGCTAGGTGGGTAACAAATCAGTGTTATTACTTCTACTATACAGCAAAAATAGCCAAGGAAAGATCAGAAATTTATTCATAAGTTAAGCACTGGGCGGGTGAAGATTATCTGTATCTGCAATACAAGTCACTTCGCAAATAAATGGGGTATTGGCGTTGAAACTTGCTTGAAAAGGTTGCTGTTGTTTCTCGTCGGTTAGAATATCTTCTTCATCACATTTTACTGCAGCTGTCCTTGCTACCAAGCGAATTACAAAGTACGTTTCTGATCGTCTGTTGCTTTTCACGTGTTTTACCGCAAGTCGTGTTGGACTGGCACCGATTCAGAAGCCCCCAACCCTTTCAGACGGGTGACGACTGGCTCACTTGGGAGCACTGTTATTACTTCATAAGTCTAGTTAGGCTTCATTAAATTCCTGAAGCACACAGATTGGTTGATTGTGTTTGATGCGATTCAGCTGCCTAATTGTTGTTACGCTTGACAGGGGCACAATGAAGGCACGAAGCAGCGAAGACGGCTTACTTTAGTTTCCATCCAGAAATCACACTTGTTTGATATCAAATGTGATCTTAAATCCTTAACCTTCGTTAGCAGCAACGCCATATTTCAGTGCTTTGCTTTGGTCGAGTTCATTTTGTGTTGAATTTGTGGACAAGGTTGGAATAGTTATCAAAATCTAAGATCCCAAAAGCTAAGCTTATTAGTGATGTCAATTATGGAAAATTGGAATACCGATACCAAACCAAATAAATACCAACCAAAACCACGGTGAAATACCGATACCAAACCATCTTGGGAAAATGAGGGAAATACCAACTTTTAACCGATTTCTTAGCCTCTTATACATTAGTGAGGATTCATGATACCAACAAAATACCAAACACATTACAATTGAAATACCAAATACCAAGTTGGTATCGGTTTGGTATCGGTATACCAAAAAGTTGGTATCCGATTGACATCTCTAAAGCTTATCTCCCAGGACTTCTCTATGCAAGTGCAAAGAATACGTCAACGGAAAGGCGTTTAATGAAACCTTTACCTATAACGTCTAAATTGCCCCCTTTCCAAGTCGCACATGCATAGTTATTGCAAGCACACCCGTATTTCAACGTAATTTTCTAAGTCGCAAGTCGCAACTACTGCGTTGTGGCGCCAATATCCAATTGAACACTAAAAAGGACGAGCAAAATAAAAGAGGCTTATATGGGGTACCCATGGCTGCTTATGAAACTTGGACAATAAATGGGATCGTCACTAAGTGAATAACCATCCACAAAACCATTAGTGGAAATTGAGGCATAAATTTTGCTTCCAAATAATGTCCAGCGTCTCTTTTCAAAACGAGCATCCGTCTAACAAAAATAAAACGACATTTACTCGTATGCATTCCACTACCACACACCACATTCAAAAGACTGACATCCACAAGTATTCTCGTCTAAAACTTTGTAAGCGAAACGCGACTGTCATCCAAGTCAGTAGTTGAGTTGCAAGGAGGCTCCAAATGACCCCACTAACCACGTATTGCATGCTTAATGGCCATTAGACGAGAAAATAGCGTCATTCACGATGGAGTAGCGAGAGGCCATTCTGAGACCTCTGGCATCTAATTGGAGACTCGGTGAGTGACCTCCGAAATCTGACTCGCCCGCGATGTAACCTTTTTATGAGATTCGCCTTCGCCTTGCCCGCTGAATGGTGGTAAGTATGATGTCGTCAATTGGCGGGAGCAAATGGCGGGAAAGGCATGCCGTGCAACGTCAGGGGGACGTGATTGGTGGGTTCTCAAGGTCCGTAATTGGTCGCTCTAATGTTGTGTGATGATAGCGCAGCAACTTCTGATTTCAGTGTACTGGAAATTTGTTATTAAGTTAATTTTTAGTTAAGATGACCTGTGGTTGCGTTGCGACTGGCAAAAAAAAAACAGAAGACCAATCCCTACAAACTAGGCCGCATCTTTAACTCATTTTTTAAGCTTCAAAGTCCTCTCTGACCTAAGTTCTGTACTCACTGACTGACCCCTCTGGGTCCATTTTGACCTCACCTCTTCCCCTCCCCCACCCTTTCCACTCTCTCCCTGTCCTACGCCCGTCTCCGTGTCCCCTATCTATGTCCCAACCCGACTTCGTGCGTCCCTCGCTTGTATCTGCCCTTAGAATGTATCAACTCTATCGGTTTTGTAATGGACCTGAAACACATCTCGTGTCTTTGAGACAGTGCGGTGCGACCCGCGGCCGCCTGCCGCCGAGTGTGTTTTTGTGGAGGCGCTCGGTTCATAAAAGCACGCGTATCAAAACATCGATCTGCACTTGACATTATCGGTGCTCGAGTGACCCGCTCCGCGGCTGCTGGGTGGCTTCATCGACACCGGGATGAAATAGGAGAGGAGTCGGGAGATTTAGCCCAGGGGAGTGATTGGACTGGATTGGGGAGAGGAGGTGGGATTGTTTCTATCGGTATTGGAGGGTAAGTTTAGTAAATCGTATAGGACAGCTCCTGGTGAAAAGATGTTATTTGATGAGCAGAGCAGAAAAGACGGTTCATAAGGGAACTAAGAGCAATTTATGTTTTATGTTTAAGGGCGTGTTAAGATATTTATCAGTGATTAAGACGAGACACAAAGGTGTGTTTTCTAGAAAGACAAGCATATTGTTCCATGTCGTTGGTTTTGGTTCTGTTCCTGTTATTTTGCTTAAAACGATACAATTTCAAGTACAAATAGGTATACTGATTTCTAAGGTTTCTGTCTATAATGTTGTTTACAGAACATTTTACAATTATATTGTGTGTCATATGACTACTGTCAATCAACGCTTATAAAACAGAGAGTAGGGAACGTGTTTCTACACACGTTGGCATTATTTTCTATTTGTATGTACCCAGTCTCAGCATATTACCAGTATAGCGCCTTTTGGGGCGACTAACGGAGCGAGCGAGGGGGTGAGTCTTGCACGTGCGAAATTTCGAGGGGGTACCTCCAACTGACTTGTGCACGGCACCCTACGGACCGGTTTCTAGCGATGTGCCAAATTTGAGCACAATCGGCCCAGCCGTTCTCGAGATCTGGGAGCGGCACCCTGCACGTGCGCACGTGCAAAATGGGTCCCAACTGACTTGTGCACGGCACCCTACTAACTGGTCCCTAACCGTGTACCAAATTTGAGCGCCATCGGTCCAGCCGTTCTCGAGATCTGGAAACGACCCCTGCACGTGCGCACGTGCAGCAGCACCCCAACTCTGGCACATGGATATGCAGTGCCTAGTGGGTGCCTATCTACATGCCAACTTTCAGCGCAATCGGCCAAGTAGTTACCGAGATATTGCAACAATTACAAAACTGACACCTCTTCGTTTTGCACGTGGCACGTGCATAAGGGGTCACCCACATGCATCGGGAATAGTCCAATACTTGGTAGAAGGAATGAAGCTACCCTACAAAATTTACCGCATGTAAATCGGTCAAGTGGTTGCTGAGATATAAGCCTCGCAAAAGCGTCCGCACGGCCGGCCGGCCGGCCGCTCATACTCAGAAATTTCCGACTACGCTCGCTTCGCTCGCTCCGTAATTACACCTACCAGTATAGCGCCTTTTGGGGCGACTAACGGAGCGAGCGAGAGGGTGAGCCTTGCACGTGCGAAATTTCGAGGGGGTACCTCCAACTGACTTGTGCACGGCACCCTACTAACCGGTCTCTAGCGATGTGCCAAATTTGAGCACAATCGGCCCAGCCGTTTTCGAGATCTGGAAGCGGCACCCTGCACGTGCGCACGTGCAGAATGGGTCCCAACTGACTTGTGCACGGCACCCTACTAACTGGTCCCTAACCGTGTACCAAATTTGAGCGCCATCGGTCCAGCCGTTCTCGAGATCTGGAAACGACCCCTGCACGTGCGCACGTGCAGCAGCACCCCAACTCTGGCACATGGATATGCAGTGCCTAGTGGGTGCCTACCTACATGCCAACTTTCAGCGCAATCGGCCGAGTAGTTACCGAGATATTGCAACAATTATAAAACTGACACCTCTTCGTTTTGCGCGTGGCACGTGCATATGGGGTCACCCACATGCATCGGGAATAGTCCAATACTTGGTAGAAGGAATGAAGCTACCCTACAAAAATTACCCCGTGTAAATCGGTCAAGTGGTTGCTGAGATATAAGCCTCGCAAAAGCGTGACCACGGCCGGCCGGCCGGCCGCTCATACTCAGAAATTTCCGTTAATCTAAGGAAAGACTACGCTCGCTTCGCTCGCTCCGTAATAAATAGACCGGCACTTCACTGAACGCCATTTTGTCCGTACAATTCCACCGTCTCCCGACTAATGGGTCAGGTTTTGAACGAACAAAAACAGAGTGATTTAAAAGCGCGCTCAGCCACTACGATAGCGTGCGACTTAGTTTCAGTGCGTCTAACAGGTCCAGTAAGGAACCGGGTCACTTAGAACTCAATTATCAACACACCAGCCATAGACAGAGCTCTCTGACTAAGCAAGAATAAATGTCACAAACCACTTACACAAGGCACGCCAGAGGCTTCGTTTGCCTAAGTGGTTACGCGGCCATTTCTGGGTGGCATTCGGATTACTACCCCGTCGGAACTCGTATCTCAACCCACGCGACATCACGCGTCTCCATGCCTTCTTAGGTGTCCTCTAATGTCCTCAGGTGTCCTCTCCCCTCCTCGGACGTTCCTCGATCCCCCTCGTGACATTGGGACATTCCTCGCGTGCGCCACTAAAAGTTGCCGTGAGTGCCGGTGGAGTGGATGTCGAGTTCCTTTCTAAGTGGCCACCTGAGTGCCTCTAAAGGCGACTTCAGGACAGAGGGTAAGGTATGAGGGGGATAGAGCGGGGTGAGTCCCAAAGCATTCGATTACCTTGGGGCTGCTCTTACTTCTATATAACTTTCTCAAAATAACTTTCAATATAACTTTTGGCATTGTTTTTACATTTTCGAGGAAAAGGTCAATGATTCTTCACGTATCTATTCTCCAGTTTTCGACAAACATGCGGTGCAAAATCAAGATGTGGTACTTGCAAGTCCACTGCACGACTAAAAACATCATGCGCACTTCACAAAAGTTTTAGTTCACCACCAAAACTGTGTGTATCGTGTAATTTTGCGCTTCTCTTGCTCATATCTCTATATACCAGCAGCAGTTTACTCGTACACCTGACAAAGAGACTGCCGCACAATGAACAATGACCACCCACGCAAGTTATCTTTCAGCCCATTCACGCCGGTAGACCGGTGCTGTCTGTCTCTCAACTCCTCCACAACTCCCTTTCAGTCATCCTTCGTCACCAAACCAAGACCTTTTAGTCCGCGCGCGTCTCTCAGGCCCATCTCTCCCCAAGAAAGCATTAGACCTCATACCAACCCGACCCAGCATTCGACAGACAGACACCAGGGCCGTTTCGAGCAGGTATCAGACAGCCAAGTGTCGCTCCGATAAATCGCCGCGCTGCGTCTCCGACCGGTCAGGCAAAAAAGCTTTTAGCGGCTGCGCGCGCCGCGCGGACCACTCTCCGTGGCCGTAATTGAGTTGGGTTTACGGTCGGCGGCAGGGGCGCGCTCAGCGAAACTGAGAGGGGACCACACTCAGCTGACTTGAGTGGTGTGAGAACATAAACTGTGATAAACAATAGTGAACAGTAATTTAGATTTGTCGAATAGGAGCAAAAGGTAGCTGGCGGGGTACTAGCTCGCACCCTGCAAATGTAGAATATGAGGTAAAAGGAATTGCAGTTAAATTAAGCATACGTAAATTGCTGTGAATTTGTAGCTTAAATTATATACGAGCTCGGTTCGAAAATCGTAATGAACACTAAGTCATCCCTTAGTTGCAGATACGCATCCCTGTATCAGCATGGATGGACATGGGACCATAGACATCCATCACATCAAAATGTCGACAATGCAATATGACCACAAGTGGTTGCTCACCAGAGCTCAACACTAGCAGTCCACGACAGCCATTCACATCAATTCCCGACGCTCATCACTTCGGCAGAGTAGCCCTCAGCCCTCCCTTTTTCTTTCCCTGGCGTCGCCCCTGCCGCTGGACGTCCATTGCCGGAGAGGCGATAACAATCTCAATCGCTCCATAATCGTAAATCAGACGTCGGGCCGGGACCCGATGACGTCACGTCAGGTGTGTGGACGGAGCGTGGGAGGAATGACAGAGTGATGGGAGGTGAGCGCCGTCGCTTAGGGGAGGTGTGGTGACAAATGCTGCAAGGAGTACCTCCTAATGTAGGGCATGACAGCGGGGAGAGAGAGAGAGAGAGAGAGAGAGAGAGAGAGAGAGAGAGAGAGAGAGAGAGAGAGAGAGAGAGAGAGAGAGAGAGAGAGAGAGAGAGAGAGAGAGAGAGAGAGAGAGAGAGAGAGAGAGAGAGAGAGAGAGAGTATATCTCGGAGCCAAGGGAGGTGGAGGTAAGACACAGACGAACTTATTAACAGCAGTTTTAGCCACGGCGCAAATAAACAGTGCTAGACAACAGGCAAAGATGAAAAGTGCGAATAAATAATTGGATGTGAATAGGTAAAATGAAACCCAAAATTGACAAATTTTATTAGGAACAACAGCCTGATTTGACCGCTACACCTTCTTTATAACCACACTGCTCAACTTTCAAAAACACTCTTTTTCTGTCCGCATCCAACATCCGCTCCATTTCCCGTCCACAAACAAAGCTGCAACTGAACACATCACTCGCCTGCCTCCCAGTTCCTCCATTATAGCCGCCCACCCGCCACAGTGCGTTTCTGTTCATCTGTCGGCGCGCACAGAAGCGCACAGTGAGTGGATTTCACGCTCAGCTGGTTTGCTTTGTGACTGTCGGCAGGCGGTGTTGAGAGACTCAACGTCTGCAAGACTGACTACTGCAATTCACAGACCAGTGATCGGGGTGGAGAGAATTAAGGTTGAGGTTGTCAGAGCTGATAAATGCGCAGTCCAGTGGAGAAAACAGGATATGAAACGAGCAGTTGGTGTAACAATTTGTCCACCGCAGCTGAAAGCCCAAATACTGGGAGATAGGAGGAAGTGAGAAAAGATGTAAGATCCCGGGAAGTTGGCTCTGTTTACAAACTGTTGTACAAACAATGTGCAGCTGCTTGACGTATGTACAGTGTGGATCCTTTACAACGAGTCACTTTTAAACCAGGCCCTGTTGGGGGGTAGGGGAGGGAGGTGATTGACCTCCACCTATACAATTTTTGGTACAGCTTTTGCCGTTTTTTCGAATATTTTACCGAATTCAGAATTCAGCCCCATATCATATATGTACAGACAGCTCATTAGCTAGACAGGGTGAAACACCTTTATACATAGTTGTTAAAAAATGCAAACGGAGGAGGGTCAGGCAGCCAATACCGGAATGCATGCACACATTGCCCACGTATGAAATTGAAATAATGACTGACAAGCAGTACGTCGTTCGGTTTATATCTATCCGACCCCAGTCATCTGGCAACACATGTCGAAATGCGTCAGATCTGGCAACAGTTGACACCCCCCGTCAAGGTGGGCTGGGGTCGGTGGAAGGGGGGGGGGCTGAACAGTGTCGAACAGGCGGATCTGTAAAGGCTGTCTTGGTCGCTGAACAACATGCCTAATTTTTTTTTTTTTTTTTAATTAGAAAACTTCGGATTTCGATTCCTTATACACGGTTGTCAGTTTAAAATAAGCTTTTCCTCATAAAAGTTATGTGTAGTTTTCTTTGTATTTTGGAAAACCTGTAACTTGTTATCGATTTCTGGCGCTGCAGGAGAGGGGGGGGGGTGTATTTGCTTCCAATACCGCTCTGGATCAGCCCGTGTCTTCTCGCTTCCTACACCAAGCAAAGATAGGGCCGAATCTGCGGGACGAATGTTGGGTTGGTGGCACTATTTACCGGGGGTAACTGATTTTAGATTATAATAGATTTTCGACTAATGAAGGTGGGGGCTGACGGGGTGAGGTCATTTCGGTCACCATCTAGTTTTCACATGTGTTTGGGATCTCGCAGTTCCTTACCCCTATTAATATTTGACTATAGGTCTCCTTCGTTGAGGTAATGTTGTCCAGATTGCTTAGAATCTCAATCTATAACCGAAGGTTTGTTGTCAATAGTTAAAACACTATTCATTAGAATTGTGTTTTTCTATTGAAAAACAAATCTGAGTTCCCTGACAATTTGGCAAAAGCTGCCTGAAATCTATGCAGCTGTGTCCAATGACCAGTGTTTTTCACCTTTTCGTGTAGTGAAAAAGTCATAAATCAGATAACATGCGAGTTATTACCATTATGAGAGTTATGATCATTAAACGAAAAACAGCTTACATGAACATGTTACAATAATTAGAATTTAAACGAAATCATATGTCACTTACATAAATCTCAACGCATCGCTAACTAGGCACAAAATTTAAGACAAAATTAAAAACCGTTTTATATAATGCAAAGCGGCACGACTGCCAAAGGATAGCGGGAACGAGCTGACGCAAACCGGATCTGTGGGCTGCCGGTGACCCGGCCAAAGGTCACAGGTGTCACAGGAGGCACGTCACGAGGGTCCTGCTCAAAACTAGCGGACAGTGCTCGCGGTGCAGGAGCACGTGGGTGCATGTTGGTTTTGCTACAGCACAGATAACAGTAGTACTAGTAGTACTAGTACAGTAGTACCTGTACTTCTGTTATCTGTGGCTACAGGGATGTGCTTAGGGCTATGGATGACTAAACTTTATAGTGCCTGATAACAAGCAGTGACATAAACGATCAAGTATAATGGTTACCTACCTACTCTAAAACGCTTTATTTAATCATACGTTTTCGAGGATGAGCAAAATATTACCAGTAGAAATGAGAGATAAAAACTAGGATTGCATACATTCATGAAAACAGAATAGCCAAAATCCTCAGAAACGAACTTTACCCCAAGAAATAAAGTTTACCCGATACAAAACATAATAACGTTTGAATTATTGTTATGCCAATAGCCATCACTTGATTATCATCTAGCTACCAACGATCTGTTCACTTGCTACTATTTGTTACCATCTATCATTTTACGCTACAATCACTCCTAAGAGATAATGTCCGGCAACAAATGACTTTCTGGCCGTTGAGCGGAAGCCAGTAGACACCAAGGCGGCCCAGAAGCCCGGAGTATTAGCGGTTGGTCGCGATACGAGCAAGTGAGATATGACGGTCATTCGTCGACAGATTGTGGGCAGTTGCCTGGTCGGGACCTTATCTGACTGTCACATAAATTATAGAGACGAGCTTGGAAGTATTCAGGGCATTTCATGTCTGGCAAATGTTCGGCCTGAAATGGAAAGATGTGATGTTCACTGAGTGATGTGGAATTAGCAAATTAATAAGTGGATGCACAATAACACAGATCTCAAGCCAGATATAAGCATTAAGGGCGGTGCTAATAAAGCGCAAATATACCTTTAATAGGTAAAATACCTACTTATGCTGTCCCCACAAAATAGTACCAACAAAATGCCACCACTTTCTGAAGAAAAAAAAATCGAGATGATAAAACGCAATGATAGATGCTTAAACGATCTCAATGCCCTATAATTGAAATCAGCCACCAAACTTTCCAAAACTGCAAATTAGCTCCTTGGTAAACTAAATTGCTGCATCATCACATCATCCTCGGACACTATTGAAAATGACATCCATCAGTTGACTAAGAGCGTTTCGCTATTTTACTAATCCGACTAAGCCGATCGAAAGTCTAACATCACCATGTGAGCACGCCTTGCTTTGTGAACTGGACAATGATGCCTCCAGCATGCTATTCTGAGGTACGGGCAAGGTAGCTAGCTCACATATATTGTCAAATTTTGTAGTGTCTGTCAGATGAGATCATCCTAACGGAACGCCGAGTCTCTATTCAGCTGCCGTTCAACGAAGTCTGCTGCCGGGATCTACGTAAATGCTTACATACAGTTTACATAGATGTCATACACGCATGCCTTATGATGGAATGACGGGCGTGGGTATTGTGGTTTGACTCATACTTGAGAGAGAGGAGAGAGAGAGAGAGAGAGAGAGAGAGAGAGAGAGAGAGAGAGAGAGAGAGAGAGGGAGAGGGAGAGGGAGAGGGAGAGGGAGAGGGAGAGGGAGAGGGAGAGGGAGAGGGAGAGATAGAGACAGAGACAGAGACAGAGACAGAGACAGAGACAGAGACAGAGAGAGAGAGAGAGAGAGAGAGAGAGAGAGAGAGAGAGAGAGAGAGAGAGAGAGAGGAGAGAGAGAGAGAGAGAGAAAAAAAAAAAAAGAGAGAGGCTTCTGATAGCACAGTGGAGACGAGGACAAAGGTACAGCTCAAAGAAACTTCAATAGCTCTCATGCCCCTTGACTCGTATAGGTATACTCAATACTTAGCATACTGGAAGGTTGCGACATTCCCATATGGGCCCCATATGACCTCAGGTCACTTAGCACCGATAACACATTGCTTATTGCTGTATAATGCACCGCAGTATGCCATGTGTCATTTGGGTACCAAATCAATTTGTCATCACACAGTTGACGCCTGGTGATAATCACTACGTGACAGTTGATCTCCTCCAGACTCCATCCCATGATCGAGTGTCAAACAAGCACTGAGCACATTGAAATAAATGTTTTTATTCTGAGCAAAACTAAACTGAACGTTCCAAAGTCGTTAAGGTGATGATGTTTGGATATGAATGAGGCTATTGAATTATATTGGTTACATTAAACATGCATAGAGAAAATTTCACGGTAACCCGGCTCTACGTCCTTTTAATTTCATGGTAGATGACAGCGATTATAAAGCGAATACTCATACAATAAATGTTACGTGGTTTTGCGCAAAGAAAAACAAGCGGCAATGATTTTGGTTGCAATGGCCAAGAACCGCTTCACATACATGCAATGGTCTCAAAAGAAAGCCCTAAGTATGTCACACCAATGGGTAGCGCGCTGAGCGTATGCAATATTGCAAGAGGCTTGTGGACATCAAATAGAAAGTTAATATATCCCGGCAGTTGCTGGGGTATTTCGCCACCCACCGTTTGCTGGGGGGGGGGGGGGGCGTTAAACGCCCCCAGCCGATAACTCGAGAACCAATAGGCGCAGCGAAACGCACGAGGCGGCAAACGAAAGAACGCGACGAGACGCTTCAGATGAGTACTTTAAAGTTGAATTTTGAGGTCACAGGTCGGGTCAAGGTCAGGTCAAACACCTGAAATCGGGCTTTCAGTAGCATGGACTTCAGGACTTCGCAATGGGCGCCTCTCGTCATAAACTCTGTCAAAACGGTGCACAATCCATCATATAAGGCCTACAAGAGTGTCAGCTCCATGTAGGGGTCAGTCAAGCATAGGTCAGGGTCAAGGTCAGGTCAACCGGGTAGGCACATATCCCCGAAAATCAAAACTGATATTCGCAGCCTGTGACACATGTTTTATGGGTAATTTGGGGCGTAGAACACGATGGTGACATTCATTTTATCATATGTGTACGTGTTTGGCTAAAAAAGTTCAATTTAAGAAATGCATGAATCATGGTCGTGAAGTAGTCACGAGAAATTGCCAAGATTCAGTTCAAGATTTTGAAAAATTCGGAACGATAATCAATAATCGAAGATAGCCATGTGATTGCTCAAGGAATTGGCAGTCTAATGGCGTTTACGGCATGTCTGTATGTCTATTCTGTGATTTTATATGATTTTTTGAACATATGCCGTTTTTGGTCGAAAACTCAGAAATCATGACGTCACTAAAACCTCGATATCTCAAAAATTTTCCGACCGATTTTTTTGAAACTTTGTCACAATAAACTTGAATCAGTTTCCTACAGGTACCCAAAATTTGGCGCGCCTGCGGCGCGCCGTTTTTATGCTATGGCCCGGCGAAAAAAGTGGGGGCGTTTAACGCCCCCCCCCCCAGCAACTCGTCGTCGTCGTCGTCAGTCCCCCCGGTCCGCCGGGCGGACCGTAGCTCTTGGGCTCTGGAGGGATCTGGCGGCCCCCACCAGGGCCGCCACCACGTCTTCCCGTCTGGTCTCCTCGATAGCGGGGTGCAGCGTACCCAGGAGCCGGAAACGCCGCACCATCAAAGCAGGGCAGTGGAGCAGCAGGTGCTCAGACGTATCCGGCGCCTCGCCGCAGGCCAGGCACCAGCTCGCCCGGCAGCGCGGGTCCATGCACTGCTCGCACTGGGGCGACGGGCCACGGCCGATGCGGTGCAGGTATGCCGCCGAACCGGACCAGTGGCCCGCTCGCACCTGGTGGATGTCGATGGCGACCTCTCTCGGGTAGTCTCGCACCGGCGGTGGGAGGTGGCCGGCCATCAGCGAGCGGTACCAGCCCACAGGCCACTGAGCTAGGGCCCGCGAGCTGGCCGCCCTCGCCGCCGCACGGTGGACGGTCCGCACATCGACTGGTGCCTCCTCCTGGGGGAGTGCCGACGCCTCTCCGGCCAGGGCGTCAGCACGCTCATTGCCGGGAATGCCGCAGTGCGACGGGACCCACTGCAGGCGGAGCGGTCTCCCCCCGGAGGCAAGATCTGTCAGCAGCCTCCAGATCTCGGCTCCCATCGGCGACTCCTGCTCTGATGGACCCCCGCGGAGCTTCGCGAGTGCCGCCTGAGAATCGGTGCAGAGCACGATAGGGTCGCCGGTGTGTACTGGATGTTCGTGTAGGTGCCTTAGAGCTGCTCTGAGCGCCACCAGCTCAGCCCGGAAGCTGGAACATAGGCTGCCAGCTGCTTCCCGTAGCTCCACCGTCTCGTCGTCGGGATACACGATCAGGGCTCCAGCGCCTCCACTGCTGGTGCCACCCACGACGGAGCCGTCAGTCCAGACCCAGGTGGCGCACTGGGGCAGGCCCCCCAGGAATGTCTCCGCCGTTGACTTCTTCAGCTCCGCGCCCGCACCCACCGGAAGGCCGGGGCCGATGTCTAGACAGAAGGTGATATCACCTGTCTCGGCCCAGGGTGGGGGGCGGCGCGTCAGCGCCGGCTCGATCGGAGCCGTGACTCCGGCGGCCGCCCACACGGCCTGGCCGACGTCGCGCCAGCCGGTGACCGACGAGAGACGCCGGGCAACGACCGCGTCGGCGACGGCTCGGAGCGGGTCGGAGTCGGGGAGTGACCTCGCCTTGGCCAGGAAGCACGCCGCGAGAGCGTGGCGGCGCACCTCGACCGGCACCTGGCCGGCCTCCGCCGTGACTGCGTGTTTTCTCGTTGAGACGGGACAGCCGGTGACCACTCTAGAGATGGCTCGTACCTCTCTCTCGAGTACCTCCACGTGGGAGGGAGGCGTGGCAGGTAGCCAGGCGGCGGCGGCGTGTTCGAGCGGACCTCGCACGTAGCCGCTCGCCACCGCCCGGAGCTGCTCCTCCTCCAGTCCCCAGTTTCGGCCGGTGAGTTTTCGGAGTTGGGCGATGCGTGGGCGCGTCTTTCTTCGCAGCTCCTTGCAGTGGGCGCCGAAGTGGAGTGTGCGCTCCAGGGTCACTCCCAACAGCTTCAGGCTGTCCCCGGCGGACACAGCTTCCCCTGCCACACGAATGGAGCAGTCGGCCGCGTCTCTGGGGGACTGCGAGAGGACCAGGACTTGGGTTTTCTCGCCCGCCACTTGCATCTTGGCCCTTCCGGCCCAGTGAACGAGGGCGTCCGCTGCCATCTGCGCTCGCCGCCTTGCTGTCTCAATGTCATTACCCGCGCATAGCGTGGCCGTGTCGTCCGCGTACATAAACACGGTCGTGCTGGGTATCTCCTTGAGGGCCGCCACCAGCGGCGCCGCCCACAACAAAAACAAGGACGGCGCCAGGACACTTCCCTGTGGCAGGCCCGCGCGGAAGACGCGGTCGCGGCTCCTGCAGCCGTTCACGGTGACATGGGCCCGACGATCACGCAGGTAGGACCAGACCCAGCTGATCAGACAGAGCGGGATATCGCTGTCTCCAACAAGGCTAAATGATACCGCAGCAGATCCACCAAAACTCATACGCGGATGAGGCACACACGCTTCACTCGTTCTCATTTTCACAGTAGCTGAAGGGGCATATCCTTGCTTCAAGAACAATGATGACACACAGGTTTCACCTTCTTTCTCTCATTTTCACAGTAGCTGAGGAGGCATAGGTATCTTTGCTTCACACACAACTGAAGGCAATGATTCTGTCTCCCATCCCGAGCCGCTAGAGATGCTGTATCTTCTGATGTCTCTCCCTTGGAGGCGTCTCGCCGTTTCTGAAGAGGAAGGCGAACACTGCTGCGTAGTAGGTGATGTTGAACACTGCCCACATCATCGCCACGAAGCTGGAGACGAACATTGTCCACGCTCTCGGCTTCCCGCGAAACGTTGACGAATTTGACTTATTTTGATGTGCTCTGACAAGCAGATATCAAACCGTCAAACAGCGGCCAGTCATAAGCGATAAGTTTCACAGCTGAGGTTCAAGATTGTCGGTAGAAATGGAACTTCGTCCTTTGCTGAAGTAGACTAGAATCGTCAACTTCAATCGTTGATGATGTTAGTATGACAAGGCAGCTGGGTCTTCTTCCTCCCTCGAACGGTTCTTCCTTCGACGTAACCTTGGTGGTTGTCCTTCGCACGCAGTTTTCCACAGGAGTTAGGACGATAACACGCTGCACAGAAGTCAACGCCGGAAATCAAGTGTAATTCAGTACACTGTCCCTCCCGTAGTTTCTCGAGGGCAACGCGATCAAGACCTGCTTCCAGTTTGATTCTGCTCGTCTCTCAAGGACCCGGCACGAACCACACCTGAGTTCAGCCCTCACCGGCACACAAAGCCTTATTGAAGGGGGACACCCACAGACGTCAATCCTCCCCCACCCTGTAAGTACTTACCACAAGTGTGGACTAGAGGTGATTACGGTCAGAGCAGATGCACAGGTGTTAGTATTTAGTGTTACAGAGGGGTACCGCAATATCCCTGCCCCGTGGAAATCTCCCCACCCGTGGGGGAGGGTAGGTCTGTTGTACGTCTAATAAATATGGCGTATTTTAGGCAGGTAGCATGGAAGGATGAATATAGATTCTGAAAGGCCAGACAAGCCTTCACTCGGAAAAATCTCAAAAATGCGTTTATTTCTGCACTGAAGGTCAGTGAGATAAGCTTAATATTATGTATGTACAATGTTTGAGCAGTGAATACATATTTCAAACGTGCACTCATGTTTACCGTTCTTTGGGACACTGAATGATTTGACCAACAACGTAGTCAACAGCCGCATGCTTGACTACACGACCGTGCCGGAACAACATCAAAGAACCCCGATGAACAAAACTCATCAATAAAGACGGATCATCCCAATCATCATCCCCTGATTGCGGCAGCGCCCGTCGTTAGCACACTCTCATCCTTTTAACAGTCCCGGAGAATACCCGTAGCTAATCATCCTCCTACTAGCTCCAGTTCTGTGACGGCGCGCCCGCCCTGGCTGCCTGTCTCCTCCCAACGAGCCCCCGCCGCGAAACGTCAGATTTGTATGCATTAGCCGCCAGCTGGGACTGTGGGTGGGCAGTTGGAAACGGCAGGGGTTGAGGGGGAGGAGGGAGCGGTAGAGTGACCGATGTGTTTGGGGTGGAAGTGGAGCTGAGCAGAGATGGAATTGACACAAAAAGAGAGCGAGAGGTGAGGTGTGGTCAGAAAAGAGAAGCAGAGAACGGCGATTTAATAAAAACATTTACCCGAAAGAGAAGCAGAGAACGGCAATTTAATAAAAACCTTTATCCGTGGAGATATGCTTACACCTTACACCTCTTCGCGGTCCTCCGCTCAGATCGGTGATTCGCCACCCCATCAGCTATGGTCGAAAAGTATCCTTCGCCCAGCTCATTTACCACCGTATTCGGACCACTAAGAATTGACCCCCGAGTGGACGCTGTTTCTGAAGTGGAATCGGACTCAATTCCTGTCACGGATGCCAAGAAATCAGACCCATGTCCCACTGAGACTTTCATAGATTCACCCGATCGAAGATGATCCTCTAGGATGCTGGGGGTCATGGATCGTCTGCAATCGTATCCATACAGTCGTTCCCGTTCATTGCGTATGACGGACGGTGGTGTCCGCTTATCAATTCGGCAGTCAACCACCATATCGTATCTCTGTCGTCCCGTTCCGTTCCAGTGGTTCTCGTTCCGGCTTTGCCACAGCGTAGTTCCATCTCCCCATTTGTTGAATCGATGACGTGATAACGTTGGTATCAGATTGTGTTTAACATACCGCTGAGAATCGTAAGCCATTTGTCAAAGAAGCAAAATCAGTGGTGCGTACGAAAAACAATGCAACTGCTTAGTTTTAAATCATGATAAAAAGCAAACGCAAGAGGAGTTCTTACAACAAGCCAGCTTGATGAAAAGTACTAGCAGGCGTCAGTGCTACTCAATACTAAATGGCTTCGTAGTTTTTCAAGAAGACACGTGTCTCGTATTATCCAAGTCATTCCTGTGTGTTGTCGGCGCAGCTCGAGAGATCCGCGGATATGAAGGGGGTAGGGAGTCTTATATATTCACGAACAGATTCTATCACCGTGTCTGATAACGTGGCTCTCTCAAACGTCTAGCGATGTGCGTCCCGGCCGCGCTTACATTAAAACTTGAAGAGCTCGAGAAAATCCCCGCAGCTGCTGAAGTTTCAGAACTTTGCCTTGTTACGGAGCGAGCGAAGCGAGCGGAGTCTTACGTAGAATAACGGAAATTTCTGAGTATGAGCGGCCGGCCGGCCGGCCGGCCGGCCGGCCGGCCGGCCGTGGTCACGCTTTTGCGAGGCTTATATCTCAGCAACCACTTGACCGATTTACACGGGGTAATTTTTGTAGGGTAGCTTCATTCCTTCTACCAAGTATTGGACTATTCCCGATGCATGTGGGTGACCCCTTATGCACGTGCCACGCGCAAAACGAAGAGGTGTCCGTTTTGTAATTGTTGCAATATCTCGGTAACTACTTGGCCGATTGCGCTGAAAGTTGGCATGTAGGTAGGCACCCACTAGGCACTGCATATCCATGTGCCAGAGTTGGGGTGCTGCTGCACGTGCGCACGTGCAGGGGTCGTTTCCAGATCTCGAGAACGGCTGGACCGACGGCGCTCAAATTTGGTACACGGTTAGGGACCAGTTAGTAGGGTGCCGTGCACAAGTCAGTTGGGACCCATTCTGCACGTGCGCACGTGCAGGGTGCCGCTTCCAGATCTCGAGAACGGCTGGGCCGATTGTGCTCAAATTTGGCACATCGCTAGAGACCGGTTAGTAGGGTGCCGTGCACAAGTCAGTTGGAGGTACCCCCTCGAAATTTCGCACGTGCAAGGCTCACCCTCTCGCTCGCTCCGTTAGTCGCCCCAAAAGGCGCTATACTGGTTATGCAAAATTAGCGCGATATCTCGTCGGTAAGATGGTACAAAAGCGCGATTTTATGACATCGTCCTATGCATTAGTTATCGTCGCGGTGATGCTACGGTGTATCTGGTTAAAATGGCTGAGAGAAAGAGGTATAAGCATATGTGTCAGCTTTGTACAGATAAAACTTATTGATCTATCAGACTCTATGGATTGCTCACCATGGCAAATGTTTACAAAACATCTTCCTCAGTCTTTGCAAGCCATGCAAAGATACACCATAGGTGATTTACATGAACGGCTGTAAAACTAAACAGCTACATTAAAATGGAGTTTGGTCCCATGGAAGCTTTGACAGCGAACATGTAGGTGTTCAGGCGTAGCTGATCTCTTTAAGGTCAATATTTACGGTCATTGCTTTCAAACGAAAATTCTAATAAAACTATACAGCAAACAGCAATTGTAGTCAGAAGCTATCCTTACGTAAAATCCTCATGTATGTCAAATCCCTAAAGTCAATCAAATTTAATCAAACTGTCGCTAAAGTCATTGACATTTCCGCTTGTCAAAAGTCGTTACGCAATGGAGAATTAAGTGCGCTCAAGTCACACTCACTGTCACCGCGGTCAGGGACAGCTACGGATAATAAGGCTGAAAAAGTAGGCATATCTTGCATTGGCCTTGTTATATCGCCTAAATTAACAGAAAAAAACATTGATGTGTAGATTGCAAATGCCATTGGCGCCTACCATCTGTTCATTGGTTATGCTAGAAATGGGTGAATGTTACGTCTAAAGCAAAATATCTATGTTCCGTCAGCTGCCGACCGGCCAAACAAGGGTCAAAACCATCGCTGCCCCGTCCAATTCAGACATACTGCAGAGTGACCACAAATTATAGTGGGATTTAGTGGTCATTTGTTTTGCTGAACACCAGACAGCCAGATCCTTTCCTCTGCTGTTTATTGCCCAGTCTAGATGAGATACGCCGATAAAACGGACAATCTCGTTGCTCTTAGCAAACGGTTGTGCGGAGTTGGAGAAAATGGGTTTTAATTTTGCGAAACGAATTAGCTATGTAAATTGAAAGCATAGGGTTGCTTTTTGGGATAGCTGAAACAGCTCAATAATAGATCTACACATACGTAACTACCTAATCAGCATGTCACATGTCATAAGCGAAGTGATATGTCAACGGTTCACGGACTTTGCTACTAAAGCTCTCACTATCTTTTTGCTTTACCCCTTCCCAACGCCCTTTTGTCCTCACCATAGACCACCCGTGCCAAACCGCCTCTCTCTCTCTCTCTCTCTCTCTCTCTCTCTCTCTCTCTCTCTCTCTCTCTCTCTCTCTCTCTCTCTCTCTCTCTCTCTCTCTCTCTCTCTCTCTCTCTCCTCTCTCTCTCTCTCTCTCTCTCTCTCTCTCTCTCTCTCTCTCTCTCTCTCTCTCTCTCTCTCTCTCTCTCTCTCTCTCTCTCTCTCTCTCTCTCTCTCTCTCTCTCTCTCTCTCTCTCTCTCTCTCTCTCTCTCTCCTCTCTCTCTCTCTCTCTCTCTCTCTCTCTCTCTCTCTCTCTCTCTCTCTCTCTCTCTCTCTCTCTCTCTCTCTCTCTCTCTCTCTCTCTCTCTCTCTCTCTCTCTCTCTCTCTCTCTCTCTCTCTCTCTCTCTCTCTCTCTCTCTCTCTCTCTCTCTCTCTCTCTCTCTCTCTCTCTCTCTCTCTCTCTCTCTCTCTCTCTCTCTCTCTCTCTCTCTCTCTCTCTCTCTCTCTCTCTCTCTCTCTCTCTCTCTCTCTCTCTCTCTCTCTCTCTCTCTCTCTCTCTCTCTCTCTCTCTCTCTCTCTCTCTCTCTCTCTCTCTCTCTCTCTCTCTCTCTCTCTCTCTCTCTCTCTCTCTCTCTCTCTCTCTCTCTCTCTCTCTCTCTCTCTCTCTCTCTCTCTCTCTCTCTCTCTCTCTCTCTCTCTCTCTCTCTCTCTCTCTCTCTCTCTCTCTCTCTCTCTCTCTCTCTCTCTCTCTCTCTCTCTCTCTCTCTCTCTCTCTCTCTCTCTCTCTCTCCCTCTCTCTCTCTCTCTCTTTCTTACTCTTTCTCTCTCTCTCTCCCTCTCTTTCTTACTCTTTCTCTCTCTCTCTCTCTCTCTCTCTCTCTCTCTCTCTCTCTCTCTCTCCTCTCATCTTCTCTTCTCTTCTCCTCCCCTCCTCCTACCACATCTCTCTCCCCCTCCCATTCCCAGAGCGCTCACCGCCGCATTCCAATACCCTCCTCAGACCGGCATCGGTTACCAATGACGTCACTACTTTGGGGTGGCGCGTGCCTTGGATTCCGTCCTAAGTGCAGCTCGAATCACTCTAAAGCCACCCAGCTGGAGTGGGATTCCAACGGCTTGGCAGCCATGAGAGGAAAACAAATGGAGGAAACACTCAGAAGACAATAGAACAACAACTGCTGGTCATAAATATAGATTTACAGCAAGGTTGTAGGCAAGCACATTTGCTCGAATCCATCTTCCATTTATGTAGTTATTCTAGATTGAATACCTATTCTCAGCCATGGGTCTTATGTTGTGTTGTCTTCAACCAGAAGGGGAGATAAAAAGGCTGATGTTGATTTTGACGGTAATGGATTCACTAATGGACCAGAACCAGACCGCATGCAATAAATCTACCCTATCTGCAGGAATTCATAAAAACGCTCTGAGGTATGGAGATATGAGTACCTAATGCAATGCAGGGAATGTTGGAAATTTGAATGAACTAAGCATTGCAGATCTATGACCATTGTCCATTGTTGTTGAATGGACAATAGTCGCTCACCAAGCAGCTTGTTTATTTGTTTATTGTTCCAAAAATAACCACAAGCCAATGCCCAGTTATGGCTGCAGTCCCACGTCGAGCTGCGTATATGCAGTGCCAGTGCATTTCATTTTTTTCAGTATAGTTAATGACAAATATGTGCTTATCAGTTTAGCATCAATGGTATGACTCACAGTGATCTGCAGGTGTAACTCCTGTCCTGCTTATGTTACCTGCGAATACTCATCTAACAGTAGCATATTTGCTTTGGTGCCAAGGTCCATGCACAACAGTGAACAGGCATTCAAGAAATGCCCATAATAATCATTTCCTCCTTATCTTCTGAAGGAAGATTTCGTACCACAAGGGTCAAAACTAAAAGCCATTCTCGATTGAAATATACGGATTCAGCTTCGATGAAATCTCCATGCCACGGAGTGACGACCATGTTATAAATTCTAACGCACGCCGTAATTACGTCCGTTTACATATGGGGTGCTCTCTGCGCTAAACGACGGACGTATGTCATACCTGTCCTCTGAACTGCCCCATTAATGCCCCCAGCTGGCGGTGCTGTGCTGGTCTGCGCAGGGAACTCGTGACTCACGAGTCGGTCCCCCGCTGGGCCGGGCGCTCATTAGGCCAAGGGGTGGGCTCCTCAGACGCTGGCGAAAAAAAACTTCAATTATCTTAGCAAGGGATGGAAATCTGAACGTTTGAGAACCTGAACGCTTTCTTGGATATTATAATATTCAAGCTAAAAAACTTAGTAACGATGATAAAAATATCGAAAATCGAAATAACTTAACAATAGGCAGGGCACTTTAAATGAATTCGCCAAGAAATAGGAATTAAATGCAGGTGGCATCAATGCATGACCACAAAATGTATCTTTCCAATCCACCCTATTTAAAGTCCTCCACATGGTGAAAAAAAAAAACAATTATTCTGTATTCAAAGCTCCTTTTGCCGCCTTCTGAAACACGTCTGCCAGTTGTTGCTGATTTTTCCGTCGCTCCCGACCTGTGACGTCACCTACGGTGTAGAGTCGGGCCGGGTCTGCGCTAAGTGATGGTCTGTCAGCAACGCAGGCGCGCGCGGTCGGAGGGCGGGGAGAGGGAGGGAGGGGAGAGAGAGGGGAGAGCAGGGGCGGGGAGATGATGGGCGATAAATCTGAGACCGTGGCGATAGAGAATCGCCGCGCGATCGCCGGCGGGCGTTAGCATACCGGCACTCAAATTCGTAGAAACTGTTTAATGATCTGGGCTGTAATTAATTCGATACAAACATAAAACTGCACTAAAATGAATGCATTTAGCACGTTCATTATGCTTTCGTTAGCAGCCTTACGCTTGCAATGTTATTCAATCAACCCCTTGCTTCAGGATTAAGCCAATTAATATGAATGGTGCGTGATTCATGAAATCGATAAAACTGCAATCGTCTAATGCATTTCGTCTATACCTTTTTAACTCTGCAGCTTGGCAGGGCATCTGGCATTCCGATGAAAGGCATATAGAGATACGATGTTTAGTGAAGGCAAATGTTATCCAGGCTTATTTTAGTCACACTGTATAATTATTGATCAATAGCGATAATTAGGCAGCTTCCAAGCAGTTAAGTGCATCAATCTAGGAATCAAAATCGCCAGTTTGTGCGATGGCAAGTGACAGAACATTTGGCAACGTCAACGGGGTATTGCGTTTGTTATTCCAACGTCGGGCCGCATCCTTGTTGCCAAACGTACACCGCTAACAAATGCCCCGTGCTGGGAAATTGGACACCCAACCTGTCTTGTTAATGGTCTTGGCGATGTGATGATGCAGATTGGGGCTGCAACAGTAGGTGTCGAATTTCATTTTCCACCCCACACATACGTCAATTGCTCAAGAGTTAGAGGAGGGGTCTTGTTTCAGAAACAAATAAATTCATAATTGCAGGAATAGCTGCCAAGGCTGGTTTGATAAAAGCCAACACGATTCTGAGTTCAGACTTCTGGGACCTGAGTAGAAGGAAGCTGAGATGCATTAGTTGCCTAACAATCCCCCTCTATCACCTCAGTACCCCCCCCCCCCCCTCCCCCAGCACCGATGGGTGAAAGCACGTTCCTCTACTGCCCCAAACTTCCCACTTCATTTCCTTTGTGCAGAACAAACTTCCTCTCCTGAACAGCGGAATCATTGGTTGCGTTTGAAACCCAATTGTCGGCAGGTCATAACTCTTACCGGAAAATGGACGTGAAGACTTGCCGAGTGAGCTCCCGACGCAAATGGGAATTTAATGGGCGGTCTAGTGAAATGTGACCCATCTCTTCCATTCGTTTCGAACCCCTCCCTCCCTTACTCCTCTCTCTCTCTCTCTCTTTCTCTCTCTCTCTCTCTCTCTCTCTCTCTCTCTCTCTCTCTCTCTCTCTCTCTCTCTCTCGCTCTTTCACTCCTTTTTATCTTATCTATCTTCCTATTGACGATGACGCTTTCTTATCAGGGATTATAAGAGAAACACTATATAAGAGAGAGAAAGAGAGAGAGAGAGAGAGAGAGAGACGAGGTTATTGATGTTTTTCTTCGAGTAACCGCGTATCTCATTCGATGACGCAAATTAAAACACTACTGACTACACACAAAGAAGCCAATATATGAAAAGTGATGCCAACATTTAAATTGATCTCGTCTCATTCCAGACATCTGTAACGATATCCTCATTAATAAAATTAAGAATCTGTGTACAAAATACGTGACGTACCTGACTTGACGACGTACAACTAAGAAATAACGCTCTTGGCCTAGGTGTTACCGACATTCGGGGGCAGAGACTCTAGATGTTTAAGTCCCTACTGCACAACTGTTTATTTAGTTGACTGGTGATCGGCCTTGTAAACCGATGCCTATACTGAGATGTAACGTTGATGCATTGTAGATGCTTTTCAACTAAATTTACGCCTTACTGATGGACAATCGAAATGCGTGTGGTCTAGTGATGTCAATTACGGAAAATCGGAGTACCGATACCAAACCAAATACCAACCGAAACCACGGGAAAATACCGAAACCAAACCAACTTGGGAAACTGAGGGAAATGCCTACTTTTTACCGATTTCTTAGCCTCTTATGCATTAGTGAGGGCTTATGATACCAACAAAATACCAAACACATTACGATTGAAATACCAAATACCAAGTCGGTATCGGTTTGGTATCGGTATACCAAAAAAGTTGGTATCCGATTGACATCTCTAGTGTGGTCTATAGAAACTAATGGCCACGGCAAACTTGAATGCTGCGTGAGCTGAACGGTAGCCGAGGCAAAAGTAAAACAGAAATAGATATCTAATCAGGAATCCTGTATATCATGTTTCGACAAAAAAAAACACACACACATCCCGATATATTAACCCTCGCCGGCCGGGGGGGGGGCGGGTGCCGCCCCCCCCCCATAGGGTTTTTTCGCGATAGCTCCGAGCACGCTGGCGATAGAGAGCTGAAACTTGGCATACCTGACCTTTGATTCAAGCCGGATCTTTTGACACCAACCGCATTTTTGGGTCAGGTCAGGTCACTGACCTATGACGTCATAAGTGAACCTCTGCACGGTCTTCAGATGTCGCAACTTCGCAACGCCCTCACTGCCAGAGGAGATGTCACAGGGAAATGAAACTTGCAGGATCTAGTATACATTATGAGTCTCACAACTTATATATCTCGGATTTTTCCTAAAGGTCATATGAGGTCAGGTCATTTTCGTGACCTCACCATTATAAGTCAATGGGAAAAAATGAAAACTGCTATTCTGGCGCCGGGAACGATCTCCAACTATCTCAAGCACACAGAATCGTGATTTGATGCACTCCTTGCAAGGTTAGATGCGTCACTTTTGCAATGTTGACCTTGCGTGACGTCATTTATGACGTCGTCAAGGTCATATTAGTTTTTTCGTCAATAACTCTTGATCAAATTGAGCTAGCGAGTCGGGAAAGCCACCAATGGACTCAGGAAGACCTGCCAAATCGAATTATATGCGACATGACCTCTTTCGACCAACTTCGTGACCTGGGGGTGCTGACCTGACCTTGACCTGAGGTCAACACCCCAAGTTGACCTGACCCGGACAAAAAGTATATCATTCGACGCGCCTGAGGGAGGCGGAACACGATGCTGCCAAAATCGCGGCTCTGCGGCCGTTTTTTTTTTTTTTTTGCAAAGTTATTCACCAAAAACTGAACCGTACCTAAGGGCACTTGACCTGACCTCAGAGGTCACCGGTTGACCTAGTACCAATCTCTGCGTCTCGTAACGGCGCACACGCTCGTTTTTTCCGCGACGCGCTAGCTCCACCAGAGGCGAAACGGCGAGGGGGGGTCGTACCCGCCCCCCCCCTCGGCCGGCGCGTATGTAGAAAACCAATAGGTCCGGCGAGGGTTAAGATTTTCAGTCTTTTCCCACACCACACGATATTCCCAGATCATTGAGGGGCGAACTCATCACGCGATTGGAAAGCGCGAGCGTAGCGCCGCCTGGTGGCTACTACGGGAACTAGGCCGAGTTCCAGACACTGGTGTCGCTGGAAGCTGAGCATGCACTGGAAAATGGTCGCTGGATTATGGATTTTGGACGGTTGTGATCGATGAACTTTATGGAAAGTAGGTACTATCCAGTAGGTATCCATTTAACCAAGAATGAGTTTTTATCCAAAACTGAGACACAAAGCTAAAAATGTGGGATATGAGCAAAATTGAAAGGGACGAAGCAGCAGGCGTGCATAAAAATGACCTCAAATGCACACAAAGTTATGACATGTTACAGAGTGTTTACAACGGCACACATTAGGCAAACATGTGTCACATGACTTTAATACCAAATATCAAGTTAAGTGTAAAGAGACCTTGTCTAACCTGACCTGGACCTATAGTAGCTGCATAAATAGTAGCTTGGTGTTTGGGAAATGCATCGTTCATTCTTATTTCTTACGCACGTCCTTTGTCCAACATGCGCTGGATATTGACAAACGTCAATCAATAAAACGAAAGTGCATCAGGAGCATTTATGTTAGTCTTTCTAACGACGCACCGCCGAGCACGCTTAACCCGCGCCCCGTAGGGCTACCGGCGCACCCTACCACCCGTAGGGGGGGGGGGGGCCGTTTCGGCCCCCCCCCCTAAGATCTCGGAAAGTTACCGGCCGATTTTCAAAATTCAAACGGCGTTCGATAGCCCCACCCGGGAACTACCTTGTGACCAAATTTCATTGACCTAGGTCAAACCGATGACGTCACAGGTCAGGTCAAAGGTCAGATTTTCACCGTTCACAGGCAATTCAAGAAATGTGCTGTGAAAGCGAGTAAATTGGTAATTTATTGAAAACCATCGATGGTACATTGTTCGTCAAACACATACTTTGCTATCTGAGGTCACTGATACCAGGTCAGGTCACAGCGAGGTCAGGTCACCGGGGGTCACAATATGAATGTGTCGTGTGATACATGTTTTATGGTCCATTTTACATGACAAATGCGATTATGTGGGTTAGGCAGCCTTTGGGGCCAGCCTAGGTCACGTTTTTGTGAAGGTCAGGTCAAGATCAGGTCAAATTAGGTCAAATTTCAAAGTTGATATTTTTGCATAAAATGGGTATCGATTCGATGCAGCTCGTCACGGGGAGTCTAATGGTGGTCTTCGTTTTGCTCTACGAGTTCTAGAATTGCCAAAAATTGAGTTTGAAAATTTGACGTCATCATTTTTGGACAGTTTTTTCGCTATAACTTGGCCAAAAAACGAGGTATCTATCTGAAATTTGGTATGTAGATAGAAGACGGTAGGCACTATCACATATATTCCGGTTTTTTCGAAACTCAAAAAACTTTTTGGATTTTTTGGCGAATATATCCAAAAAAATGCTTTTTTGATTTTTGGGGGTCAAAACTCAAAAATTTCAAAAATTCGAGATAGCAGTTTTGTAGCCCTGTCAATTCTACACCTTTTATGTCTTGATCATTTTTCTGTATCTTCAAAGCTGTAGTCCTGACAGGTCTTCTCGCGAAGGTCTTTTTTCGGTCGAAAATGACAGAACATGACGTCACTCTGACGTCATTGGTGGCCAACCTATCATAGCCTCTGGAAAAATTTTTGGTCACAATGTGTAAAATTGATGCCCGGAGGGGTCCTGAAAGTTTGGTGGCGATATCTCCAGCCGTTTAGGAGATATCGACCGAAAAGGACAGGGAGGGGCCGTTTCGCCCCCCCCCCTACGGGGCGCGGGGTAATTAGCTTCGGAGATCATTTGAAAGAAGAAGACTAAAACACCCATTCCCTTCCGTCAATTACGGCCATCTGAGTGCTCCTGGCAATAAATTCAAGCGTTACCCTGTCAGGAGCCATGTGTTAGTAACATCATGCATCATAGATCATCGTGTTTTGAACACAATTGCATAATAAACTACATATTCAATTGAGATAAAAAGCGACTGATCTCTTATCTCTTATGCCAGGCATTGGTGTGTCATAAACGGGAGCCGTCTAATGACATCGCCATTGGACCAGTGTCAAACAGGTGACACATGCCTTGCTAGCATGACTGTCGATGATGATTCACAATCGCCACAGTCCTTGGGCTGTCAGAAATTGTTAATAGCGTCATATAGAGCTGCAAAGGCGGACGGAGCCATGCGGTATCCGCCGCCGCTTTGGTTCCGGCTGTTTTCCGGCTGTTTACTGGTTATTTCCGGTTGTTTCCGGTTACATTTTGTCTTCTTTGATGGGTTTACGACATTATTGTGCCAGTCAGCTCCAGCCTTTTGTGTCAAATTGTGTCAGCATAAAGCTAAATCATGGGCTACAGCATCGAGTTTTCCGATTGTAATATCGAGTTACCGACGGCTGCGTCGGCTTTGTCCCCTAGGACGGATCACGCAGCGTGCGGGCCGGCCACCGAGGTCACGTGGTGTCGCGCCCGGGGCTATGCCTGACAGGGTCCGGGGGGGGGGGGGGGTAACCCGTGTGACCGGGCGCCCCGGCGATTGGCTGCTCGTGCACCGTGGATGCATCCCAATCCGTCGGCAACACTATACTTATGTCATCCAGACTGTATGTAGAAAACTTAGGACATGAATGAATTGTCCTCAGGAAGAGAAGTGAGAAGCACCTGGGGCATTCCACGATAGATCGTACCAGGCCCGTCACCCTCATCTCTCAGATTTTAATGAAAATTCGTCCTAGGGGTAATCATAGGCCCCAAAGACGCCTAGCAAAATATCAGACTTCTCAGAACAAAACTTTTTGAGTTATATTGCATTACATTTTTTTAATTTCGGTTTGTAACGGTGAGTTTGATGGCCCATAACTCAAGAACGGGTTAAGCTACCAACAAACAGTAAACAACACTAAGCTTGCGATGAATCAAAAATTAATACTACCATTTAAAAATTCCAAAGAAAAATTTTCATTGTTGAGCAAAAACCTTAATCTTTTTTCATTTGCCTCTAATGACCTTTGGGACCAAAATTTTTCAAATTTTTATTTTTTCAAAATAAACTTCATGTCATTGCAAATCGACATGCAAAAAATTAGAAAGGTGTTCTTTCTATAAAATCCTCATTTTCCCGCAAACAAAATGGGTTTCGGAGGGGTTGATACGACCCCAGCACGCCATTTCGCTTCTAACAGAGCTAGAGCCTCGCGGAAAAAACGAGCGTGTGTGCCGCAACAAGTCGCAACGATTGGTACCCGATTTTAAGGTCTCAATTTAACCGGTAGCGTCTGAGGTCAGGTCAAGTGACTGAAGTTACGGGTTCGGTTTTTAGTAAATAACTTCGCAAAAAATGACCGCAGAGCCACGATTTTGGCATCATTGTGTTCGCCTAGCTCAGGTGCATCGAATGGTATACTTTTTGCTAGGGTGAGGTCAACTTAAGTAGTTGACCTCGGATCAAGGTCAGGTCAGAGCGCCTCAGGTCACGAAGCTGGGCAAAGGGTATCATATGGCATATCATTTGATTCGGAAGGTCTTCCCGAGTCCATTGGTGGCTTTCCCGACTCTCTAGCTCCATTTGATCGGGGGTTATTGACGAAAAACTCGTGCGACCCTAGTGACGTCATAAATGACGTCACGCAAGGTTACCAATGCAAAACAAAAGCATTGGACTTTGCAAGAAGTGCATGAACTCACGATACCATGTACGTGTGGGATAGTTTTAGATCATTCTCGGCGCCAAAATAACAGTTTTTATATTTCCCCATTGACTTATAACAGTGATGTCACGTGACCGACCTGACTCACGTTACCCTAAAAATTCCCAGATATACAAGTTGTGAGACCTCTGGAGGACACCATGTATGCGTCCTGTAACTTTCATCTCGGACAGATATGGTCGCTGGCGTCCAAAACAATGTCAGAACCAAACAGCCTTTTTCACCCTCGCGCTTATAGGAAAGAGGGTTGGATGAACCCTCTTTTCACTTTTTTCAGATGACTCAGACTTCAATTGAAATTTCAGTAACCCGTGATGTCACTAGGCAGCTTTACCACGCCATTTGTAAGCTCCCCTCCCGAAATCACTATTCGAAACCGTTATCGTGACGTAAAATAAATACATTTATAGAAAGAACACCTTCCTAATTTTTTGCATATTTGTTAACAATGAGCTAAACATTTTTTTTAGAAAAATAAAAATTCAAAAAAATTTGGTCCCAAAGTCGAAAAAATACAAATTAAAGAAAACTCGATATGTCATACATCAAAAATAACGTATTTTTCGAAATTTCAAAAATACATATTAATCTCTGTTTCATTGCAAGTTCAATGTTATATAACATTTGGCATTTGAATAATCCGTCTTAGAGTTACAGCCCGCCAAACTTAGCGCTGCAAAGCAGGATCCAAAAAATGTTATACACCATAACTCAAAAAATACTTATCTGATAAGCCTGAAATTGTTACAGGTGGATTCAGAGCCCCTGATTACCCCTGAGACCAATTCTCGTCAAATTCCGAGAGATGAGGGTGTCAAATTGGAAAAAAGTGGTACGATCTATCGTGGAATGCCCCACCTACAAAAGTGCATGTTTGGAAACGTGATTACAATGTTTTTCCATAGGTAGGTACACATCACAACCCCCTTACCACCAGCCTGAATCGAGCCTTACCAACAGTATTTGCCAGCTCAAATGAAGCAGAAAAATAGGTTTTCGGTGTTTGATGGCCATTGGCCACATATAGTGTGCCAATTTTTGTTCAATAAATCAGTACGATCCTAGATCGGTTACTCGTTTCATCCTAGTCAAGCGCAGAGCTACCGACACGAGCCCACATCGGGAGTCTCCCCCTCCCTTGGAGTTGTGTGGTGCCGACGGTGGCGGATGGTAGTCTCTGCCTTGACAATCCTTACATTCCCTCTCACAACGAGAGGAGAACTACTAGCGGTATGCACTGCTAGCAGTTCAAGTGGTGACCGGCTACTTTCAGCCGTGCCACAATGCATTACAATCCAAGGAAACGGCATGAATCCGGCGAATGCTGAACTGAAGAGAAATTTTAAAAGCAGCCAACCGTTTTCCTTTATGTCAAAGGAATGCAAAAAAAATAAACATAGAAAAGGATGTCTATATCCTCCCAGCATTCTACCCTAAGGCCATGACACTTTGCCTTCCTCAAGACACACAGCAGCCAACATTAGCATTCAACGCTAATCACATTACCTTTCCATCAGCATTCATCACATCAGCTCAACCACGTGGACCAGCCGTGTCAAACCGAATCGCGTCAAATCGTCAGCAACATAACCCCTAAATTATCCTTCCCTTCCTAGCCGCCCCGCGGGCCGGACTCCCGGCCGGATGGGCCCCTACTCACTGGTCAATTACCGGTCAGAACCGACCGGAAGTCGCCAGTTCCGGTTTATAGCCGGCCTGCGCACTGCCGGCCGCTAACCGCCCATGTCATGCGTTTCGTTGTGTAAAAAGGTCAAAACAGGCGGGAGTGGAGTACCATAAAGATATCGAAACGCGTTGTCATGGTGGTTTGTGAAGGCATGATTAGAAACAACTGGCCTTGTAGCTGATGTCAATCGTTGTTTTGGCTAACATATAATCATTGCCCTCACACATTGAAGCTACGTTTTATCCATTTCTGTGATAATCAATAGAGAGCTAATTTGGCCACACCTGAAAAATACATGTTACCTGCTTTGCATTTGATGCATTGATATGCAAAAAAAAAAAATCCCTGGTCTTGTGACTTGTGCTGGCGGAAAAGCTGCTGAATTCGTGTAGCCATTTCGCCTAGGGCTGATAATCCCGGGATCGGGATCCCGGGATCCCGGGATTGTATTAATCCCGAATCCCGGGATTAGAAGCATCGGGATTTCGGGATCCCGATATTTTCCGTACAGAAACATCGTTCATAAAGTGTAGCTGATAGTAGGTATGTAAAAAAGGTAAGTGAGTAACAACGCATTACAGTGCAGTTTTATGTCCAAAGATCTTACTTACGCCGTGCAAAGTCGTTATGCACAAGTATTGGTTACATAACTATATACCTAATTGACATTGTTTCACACCGTCTCAGCCTTCACAATGTGGCGAGAGACGAGCTCTCTCTCGGCTCATCTCTCGCTCCCCGCGACGTCCCTCGCGTACTCGGTTTAACAGATCATTTTGCACGATGACATACCATGCCGACTATCGAATTCGAGTCCATCGAGTGGGAGGAGGTCGGCCGTCTTCTCTGTGTGACTGTGGGAGCACGTCTGGTGGCTCAGTTACTGTCAGTGCCCCGTGGCTGGACGATCCATGAGGCTGGCCGGGCGCCCTGGGCATGGTTACCGTCAGTGAATAATTATTAATTACGTGCCTTTGTGATAAGCTATAGCTAACTTTGCCAAAATGTCGGATTTTGCTGAATTTAAAGGCAGTGCGGTGTGGGAACATTATCTAAGAAGTCAAGATGGCCACACAGCAAAGTGTCGTCTTTGTAAAAAGGTACTGAAAATATCTGGAGGTTCCACCAAAGGACTTCACGTCCACCTCAGGAGCAAGCATGGTGGTATGAGTGTTGCTGGACCATCCCGATCCGGAGAGACGCCGCAAAACGTGTCCGGCGAAGGTCAAGGTGAGAGCGCTAAAACCACGGCACCGCATCTAAAAGGAATGAAGACCTTAGATTGCTGCTATGTTTCCAAAACGGACGACGACCTGGATGCTATCCTAGCTAGAATGTGCGCGAGAGATGGGATACCTTTTACAGTTTTCTGTACCTCACCGGACCTACGCGGACTTTTGGCTGCTAAAGGATATAAAAACCTTCCAACCCATCACAACACGATCCGCCGGCGTGTCCTCAAACACTGTGCTCGCCTGAAGTGTGACGTGAAGGCGAAACTGGCCGAAGAATTGTCAAATGGCAAACGGTTCTCACTTACGATCGACGAGTATACGTCCCTGAAAAACCGTCGCTATATGAGCGTGACTGTCCACTGCGAAGGTAACATGTGGGGTCTCGGTGTCGCGCGTTGTCACGGATCGATGCCAGCAGAGAAATGTCTGGATCTTCTGCAGGGCAAGCTGGCAGAATTTGGCCTTGAACTCAGTAAGCACGTCACCTGCGTCACAACCGACGGAGCTTCGGTGATGGTGAAATTCGGGAAGTCACTGCCATGTGAGCACCAACTCTGCTTCGCACACGGTGTTCACCTCGCCGTTGTCGACGCTCTGTACTCGGGTGACGCCGGGCAGACCTCTGAACAAGCAGATGACGACCGTGGTGGTGGTGGACCTAACCAGGTGAGCTTAGTATACAATTATGCATACATCTGATATAGGCACCTAGCGTGAAAATAGAATAACAGTGACGAAATGGTAGAAAATTGTGCACCAAAGTTCGTATCATTTACTGTGCGATTTCACTTCATAAGAGTCAAAGAACAAACAACATTTCACCCAGAGAACAAGGCTTAAGAGCATCGAGCTCAGTTTCATCCGCATCGCGCAATTACTCTCCTTAAAGCATAAAGAGTCGTAAATCTTCATCTACAAATAATCCGAGGAGCCAACACAGCAGGATGACCCCTTAATATATGTACATCTTATATAGATTAATAAGGTAAGGATATTGTCGCCTTGCAGGTGAACTCGTCAGATGAATCCGACGGTGATGACGAGGATGAGGACGACAACGTGGAAGAAAACACTACACTGAAAACAATTTAACCCAAGGCTCGCGAGTAAACCGGTGTTTTGCAGGTACCCCTATCCGCAACCATTTTTAACCACCCTCCCAGGAGTACAGTAAGGTCCCATTGCAGTGTAGTTGTCCCTGCTCTCAGCGGACTTGTCCGCTGACAGCGGTTATATCCGCTCAGAGCAAGTACGACTACACCGCAATGGGACCTAGCACTACTCCTGGGAGGGTGGTTAAAAATGGTTGCGGATAGGGGTACCCGTAAAACACCGGTTTACTCGCCAGCCTTGGGTTAAATTGTTTTCAGTGTACTGGTGCTACTGGTCACCACGAACTACATAGTTCGCTCTCTCCAGTCGTTAAAAGCATTAGAAACATTGTCCGCTGGTTTAGAAAATCGCTCGTACGAAATGAAGTCCTTCAGAAATACGTCAGAGAGGAGCGTGGGCAGGAACTGATGCTAGTGCTAGACTGTAAAACCCGATGGAATAGTTTGTATGACATGCTAGAACGATTTGATAACCTCAAAGCAGCTGTCCACAAAGCACTCATTGACATAGGAGACAAACGTATGAAAATGATCGATGATTATGAATATGCCGCCATACCTGCGCTCATTCGCTGCCTGAGAATCATGAAACTCGGAGCAGAAGCGCTATGCAGGAGAGAAAGTGGACTATTGGAGGCTGAAGCTGCTCTAAAGTTTATGTTAAGCGCGCTTGACAAGGAGGACTGCGCGATTGCATGTAAACTGTCTGATGCGTTGAAACAGCGCATCCGACAGAGACGGTCACGTGCGGCTAAAGTCCTACAATCGCTCCATAACAAAATGTCGGCAGACAGAGACTGGAAAGATATTTTTCCTAGTGCCTCTCGCAAGGAAGCACAGGACTTAGTTGTCCACATGATGGAAAGATTGGGAGAACAGATGCATGATACCGAAGTAGGTGTAGATACAGAAGTGATGGACGCTGATGATCCTGAATCAGCGCCGTCTCTTCAGTCGATGCTTCAACAAGCTCTAGATGAGGTAAAAGCTCCAGAGCAAGGCACCAGTTCATGCCCGTCTGGGATTAACTTTTCGCAATCTTCTCTGATGATGACGAAGGCCATAAGGAAAGAATTGGAAAATTTACCTATCTCAGGAAGGACAGGCATGGTAGCGCTGTCCTACAACTGGCTGAAGGGCATAGTTCCTACGAGCGTTGAATCGGAACGAGTGTTTTCCACTGTCGGGAATATCGTCACAAAAGTGCGGTCGAGTCTCGGCGACGAAGTCGTTGATGCACTTTGCTTCCTCAAGTGTAGACAAGTGAATGTGACTAGGACATGCTGCTGGTCAGACGACCACAATCCGTAGGCACGTCTACTGTATCCTGACTCGAAATATAAACAAGAAATACAATGATCAATGTCATTCATGCTCTTATATTTGTTCGGGGTGAAGGTGTATGCCTGGTATTGTGTTTATGATGGTAAGGATGCGCCATATACATACGATATTGCAAGAAAATTCTGCTTTGTAGACAGGTTAAAATAAAAACTGCTCAATCCCGGGATCCCGGGATATCCCGGGATTGCATTTCTAAAATCCCGGGATCCCGGGATTGCCAAAAAGTCCCGGGATTATCAGCCCTAATTTCGCCCATGGTATAGGGGAAGTTGGGGGAACGCCGAAGACTTTTTTTCTGACGCCCGTAGCACGCAAGGTAGACAACATACGCTATTCTTGTTGGCGTCATTCGAGAGGCCAGTCTTTTGCCTTTCAAACATACCAGGCGCATTTGATGAATTCGCATACCGTTAAGCGCACAAACTAAAAATATCAAAGAAGTGACTTTTTCGGCGTTGCCCCGGACTGCGGGGAAAGCCGAAAATGGGAGAAATGATCTACGGGGAATCCCGACATTGATGTTTTGCCATTTTATCTCAAACTTTATCCAGAATTCATCAAAGCTGACACACGTTTCAAGAGCTTGAGGACGCGGTGCACACTGGAAGTTATAATTGTGTGATATAATAAGAAAATGCCAGGTAAATCATTCCTTATAGGTAACAGGCCGTTGTGTCGGTTGAAAGTGTAATTTGTGTGACTAAAAATACGCGTTGCTATTCTACAGCAGTAAAGTCCACGTAGCGTGCTTTTAACACGTGCGTAATCGCACGTTTTCGGCATTACCCCAGCCAGCCATACTTTCATTTGCAGGCCCATAACTTTTCAACGTGCTGTATAAATTTCAAATAGGCAGCACACTTATGCAAAGACATGCTAAAGATTACTTGACCGAATTGGCCAGACAAACGGTAGCATAATGAGTAAAAAATGCAGCTTCAAAGGCGCATGTAGTACAAGGGAAACGTACCTTGAAAACGCTCTTGGCGCCCTCACAGTCGAAGTATTCCGAATGACGACTCGTAACAAACATGCGATAATTGTAGTCACTTAAGCTTCAGAGCATCACTGACAGGTGGCATCCATGTCTTACGGTTTTCGAAATATCTCGAATTTCGGCTTTGCCCCAACTCCGGCATTGCCCCAACTTCCCCTAACAAGGAAATGCAACTGGCCAAAGCGCCACTGACCCAATAATGGAACGGTGCGCGACTGAGACCAGCTGTGCTATGCACGTGTTTATGAAGCTGGTAAACATAGCCAGAACAACTGATTTCCTGTACACTCAAAATAATATTTACTAAGTCCCGTATTATCCAATATCTTAGCAAATCTCACGAACCCAAAGCGTGCCAAGTCCACATCAACGCAATCCAAAAGCGTGTTAATGTCCATTTAACACGACTTAGGTTAGTGAGATTTACCAGGATAACGCGGAGCGCGGCGGAAGTTAGTAAATGTATCTAACAGTGTAGTCACCAGTCGGCAAGCACCACAACAAGGATTTGTAATTTTGACAGTACGAGTAAATATAAATATGATAAGCGTCATTTTGTTTAGAGAGAAAGACTGAGAGAGGGAGTGTAATATATGAAACGGTTGAATATAAGTAGGCATGTGCCCTGAAATCTAATATAGACAAATTTTAGGGGACACGTTAGATTCAGCCACGCCGAGGGGTGTCCAAACCCTGTCTATCCCTTACAATTAAATATTGGTCAAAGCAGTCATTAGAAGATGAGTTATCCATAATCATATGTAAATGTCCATGTCTATGGCCGCCACTCTACGTCCCCCCAAAAAAGTCGCACATTTTGTCTGTCATGACTCACTGAACAGTGAGAACACAAAACATTTTGTGCTGCCGTGGCAGTCCCACCCGGGTCACTGCCGGGCGTGCCGCCACTACTAGTTCCGTTCGAGGCTGCGCATGACCCTGGGTGTGGGTCCGCCCCGCGGGGGAGGAGGGGGCAGGGTGTCAGGGGGGGGGGTCAGGGGGTACTCCACCGCCGCCCAGTTACCGCAGTACTGGATGACTGGCACACAACCCGCGCCAATAAAAACCACCGGGAGCTGCCGCTGGACCGATCAGTGAGCTGCGCTGGCCGGGCCGGAGCTGAGCTGCGCTGATCGCCGCTGGAGCTGCGCTGATCGCCGCTGAGCTAATCCGCTCTGGAGCTGAGCCATGGCGCTGTTCGGCCGTCTCTGGGTTCTGCCCGTACTTCTGGCACTGCTGGCCGCGACCAAAGGTGAGGGTATGTACGGCACAACATTATATAGGTTTAATGAGTTTTCAACCTAACGGATCAACTAAATGCGATTTATTGCTGAGTCCTAGTCGTTGATAGGCATTTCAATGTCTGTTCCCTTGTATGATTTTATTGAATTTTGACAACACTACATTTCTATGAAGTTATTTTGATCAATTTTCCGTGTGCATTGGGTTTATTTCAAATCACTTCATTACACTTGGAGAATGCTTTCATGAAGCTATTTTGATCAATTTTCCGGGTGTCTGGTGCTGATTTTAGGCGATGATTCTGGCTCCATGGAGTCAGGCGAGGTCCTAGAGATGCTGGACGATACGCTGGAGACCATGAGGGTAGCCGGCTGCCTTCCTGACGATTACGTCTCACTAGAGCTTCCCTCCTGCGAGCAAGTCAACGGGGGAGTGTACGACAAAATTCTCTGCGTCGCCAAAAGGTGATAGTTGCTGCTTAGTGGCAGGACAATCTGTGCAGCAAATGAACTTGCATTTATTACCATTCATGCTAAAAACATTGTACGCAAGGGAAGCATGTGACTGTGAAAGTAACTTGGTGCTTGGCAGGGCTAAGATTAGCTCGTGTTTGAATTGCGTGAGCTGGAGTAAGGCAACGTGAGTAACAATAGTTTTAATCCATCGCATACATGTAAGGTCAGATTAATGCCATCAGATGATAAACCTAGTCTCAGATAGACAGATAGAGGCTAGAATTGCGAGGCGCCCACTCTATGCCTCTTTTTGTTGGACAAGTTTCCATCATTTGACCAGGCTCTGGAAGCCATTTTTTTTTTCTGAGTTACGACTTCTTGAACAAAATTCTAGAACAGAATTGCGTCAGAACAGCGGCCAAAAAGAGGACTACCAATAACTAGTAGCTAACTATAACAAATAGCTTATAACAAATAGCAAATAACTAGCGGTTTCATTAGTTTAGGACAGTATCACACACAAACATGCCTGTTCAGCTACAAAACAGGCTGTGAAATCGTGTCAGCTATTCACCATCCTGCATGACCTGTTCTAACATAATATTTTCGCTTCCAGTGCCGGCTTTGCCAATGAGTCTGGGTCATATAATGCTGAGACCGCCACCACCTTCATCGGCTCTTTGAGCTCGGACGAACAGTGGGTGGAGGCGACGAAGGCGACGCTGAACTCCTGCTCTTCGATGATGTCCGATGAGCTGCCCGACAACAGGCAGGGAGTCTTCATGTTCGCTTGTCTGGTGATGTCGCTCAAGTTCCAGTGCAACGCCAAGCGTACGGGAGATGCCATGCAGTCGATTATCGGAACTGAGGGTCAATCCATCGGACAGGCTCTGGCTTATATCGCCGAGGGCTACTGTGTGACTGGCGGCCTTAAGAACCCCGACAGCATCGACGAATGGACGGCGTGCTCCGAGCAGAACTCCCTCGACCTGGAGGTCCTCGCCGAGGCCGGAGAGGCCTACAAGAAGTTCGCGTACACTTCGGAGGAGGTGGACATCGACGCAGATGACATCAACGCGCTTAGCGACCAGCTGGACAACTTCAACGCCACCATCCACTGCACGATGACAGCGATTGGGGAGATCACTGCTGACGGCGAGCTCGACTTTGACCGGATGCGCGAGAACCTCAACATCAGCAAGGGCAAGGACTACATCAAGAAGACTGCCGTGGGGGTGCTCGACTTCTGCCAGGGTATGTCACCCGCAACTCCCAACGACTTCGTGACATGCTGGTTCGGCAGCCTGCCCCACGTCTGCATCTCGCTGCAGGCCCACGGCCTGGTGCTGGCTCCGGAGAAGAAGCCAAGCTGCCCGGCGGGGGGACGCGGAGGAAGGGGACGCGGAGGAAGGGGACGCGGAGGAAGGACCCAGCGCCGCAGGAACCAGCGCAGGAGGAACCAGCGCCGCAGGAACCAGCGCCGTCGCCAGAGGCCGCAACAGCCCGCCGAGGAGATTTAGAGGGTTGCCGAACAGAGCTACACCCAACGGCCGATACAAATGATTAATGAACAGGACCACGCGTTTTTGCTCGCTTGGAGGCGTAGCAGACTCAGGCACCTGCTGTTGTCTGAACCCACAGTCAGACGATACCGAAATTAGATCGCACCCCCTTTTACGCATAATCATTGGCATTGTTCATGAAGCGCACATGCGGTTATATACAAAATGTTTACAATGGCACCGTTTCTACAAATACACTTTTCAAGATTGAGAGGATTATTTGGTAATTAAACTGAAATAATATGAGACACATTCAGCACTTTTCACCGCCCCACACCGGTGTTGATGGGCTAACATATAATTGCGTATTTTGTTTCCTGTGAAAATTCACCACCCGATGAATTCCTCTGAGGATCTTTGCAATGTCGACCAAGAAATGTCCTTATATCTTGTCATGGGAGCGCCGCGTCTCGAAACATTCCTCAAAGGCAGGGGGTCACAATAAAGCTACCGCAAACCACAATACCACAAAACACTGAACACTCTTGTTACAATCCAGTAGCATGGGCTCCTTGTAGAGTTCAATAGGTTTTGTGCCTAATAGATGCTAGCATCATGTTAGCGCTAGCTTCTGCTAGTTGCTACCTACATTGTACAGGCGTTGAAGACAGTACCCGTCCTGATATGAAATAAAGTACGACAAAATATTTCTATAATGCGCCATGATCGTACCATGTAGCTATTTATAGTCAGCTAGCAACAGATGGCGTCGGACAGGCTTTCATAGCAGCACACCCACGTGGGTAGGGTGTCACCAAACCAAGTGTCACCCATCAGAACTGTCAGGTGACCGCCTACACCGCCCACCGGTACCCCGTGCCACGACCCCCCCCCCCCCCGGGGAAGGGGCTACCGGCAGAGACCTCTGTTGGTCAGAAGTGGAGTTACAGCTCGCCATGATGAGACGTCATGACCCCGACCTGACTGGGCTAGAACCCCCCCCCCCCTCGCCCCCAGCGCCAGTTGCCCCAGTTGAACGATAACATAACATCCAATGCTAGCTGCTGTGGTAAGAAGGGCTCTAGCGTCATAACTAGAAATCGGATATTTATGTGATTTTTTTTCGCCAAAAATATGCCATTTTTATGTTTGAAATTATGGCAAAATATGTTACCAAATCATCAAAATATGTTAATTGAAGCACACCTTGACCACCGCCGGACCTATTGATTTTCTACACACGCACCGGCACGCGCCGGCACGTTACGCGCCGGCAGAGGGGGGGGGGGGGGATACGACCCCCCTCGCCGTTTCGCCCCTGATCGAGCTAGAGCGTCGCGGAAAAAACGAGCGTGCGCGCCGTTACGAGACGCGGCGATTGATGCCCGATTTTAAGACCTCAGGTCAACCAATGGCTTCTCAGTCCTCTCCCAGACTCCAGCCAGCTCAACTTAGCTGCATTGTCGACACCGCCTGCAAACCACCACGGGTCCAGCCCGCTCCCGGCCGACGTGATCGCAATCCGAGCCGACTTCTCGAGTTCGAGGCGGCGCGGCGGCGGGCCGGGTAGTATGTATGATGATGTAGTATGATGATGATGATGATGATGATGATGATGATGATGATGTAGTTTGTCGTAGTACCTACGACAAACTACGACATTCTTATACAGGCTTATAAAACATTCCTAACACAGAGACCACCACGGGAGGTCTGACTGAGTGTAGCTTCAGCCTTACTGGCCTTTTTTCCTTAAGGATTGTTTTTCAAGCTTGAAATGTTGTGAAAATATGTCCCCATGCCTACTTATTTGGATGTGTGGCTCTGCAAGTCAGTTACTCAACCAGCATCAGTCCGGCTCTCCATCGCATAGCCCTCGCTCACCACAGCCCCAGAGACAGCGTTTACACTTAGAGGTGTCATGCTGGTCATAAAATGATTACTGATTAGGGAGAACTACCTTGTGACCTAATTTCATCGACCTGGACCTAACCAATGACGCTACAGGTCAGGTCAAAGGTCGAATTTTCACCGTTTACAGGCATTTCAAGAAATGTGTTGAAAAATCAAGTAAGAAGGAATGCCATTGAAAATCGTCGATGGGGAATTGTACGTCAAACACATATTTTGCTATCTGAGGTCACTAAAACCAGGTCAGGTCACATAGGCTAGGTCACTGAGGGTCACAATATGAAAGTGTAGCGTGATACGTGTTTTATGGTCCATTTTACATGACAAACGCGATTATGTGGGTCACGCAACCTTTAAGACCAGTTTAGGCTATATTCTGGTGAAGGTTAGGTCAAGGTCGGGTCAAATTAGGTCAAATTTCAAACTTGATATTTTGCATAAAATGGGTATTGATTCGATGCAGTTCGTCACGGAGAGTCTAATGGTGGTCTTTGTTTTGTGCTACGTGGTCTAGAATTGCTAAAAAATTGTGTTTGAAAAATTGACGTCATCAGTTCTGAACAGTTTTTTTTTCGCTATGACTTGGCCAAAAAAAGAGGTATAGATCTCAAAATTGGTATGTACGAAATAGAGGACGGTAGGGACAATCATATACATTTCAGGTTTTACAAATCCGATTTTTTTAGGGTTTTCGGCTATTATAGTTTTAGTGATGATGAAATAGCCTTTGCTCATACTTAATCGAAAAATGACGAAAAAAAACAAAATATATATAAAGAGACTGATATTTCGCCCTTGTGGCTTCTTCAGAGTGAGCATTTAAAACATTCATATTTGAAGCAGAGATGGCGAACGTGCGGATAACATTCTTTGCACCACCGATCACAAGTTGTTGCTAATTTAAATAGCAATAATCCAATTTTAACACTTTACCCTAAGTACTATACTCTGTTCCGTTTCAAGCTTGCAGCCGGAGTGCCCTGCTGAAAGCAGTGCGTGATTTCTGTATGTACAGCTCTTACATTTTAAAGGGACCCTCCCACCTTAACATCAGTTTTGAGTTGAGATAGCCATGTTTGCGGCCAGGCTCAGAAACCACCATTTATCCTGGTCGCAACCCCCGCAGCTTTATGGTGTTCAAGAAATTTCTTCCCTTTACTTGCAGGGTGGGACCAGCGTGGTCCCTATCTCTTAACCATTACGGGAATCTGATGACGTCATCAGGCTTTCGAACGTCCGTTAAATGTTTGACTAAAACGTTTTGTTGCACGCGGTGGTATATGCTGCTTTGCGCGCAACAAATGCCGCACTTTCAAATAAAGTCGCTAGGAACAGCGGAGATCCCAAAAAGTAAACAAAAGTAAAAGTCTAATATCTTGAAAACCGGTGAATATTTTTCGATGAAATTTGGTAGATATTCGTTTTTGCTCTTTTTGAACCGAGCGACATCACTTTCATGCCAATTCATTAACTTTTTTGAAGGTGGGAGGGTCCCTTTAAGACGCAAATTCTTGAGCGGAGAAGCGATCTGCCGAAGAAACTCCGACTGCAAGCTTTATATGGAACAGACTATAATCCTAAATGCATCTAAGTCAATGATACCTAAAATAAAATTTCGGTACCGGTGTCAAATGTGTAATTGTGCAGGGATCGTGTGTGTTCTTATTTAGGCCAACATGCGTCATTTTATTTCTGTATACCTATATGCTGCCAGTCTGGGGAGAAGATCGTGATCGTAAATCATGCCTTTTTATTTTAGGTATCATTGACTTAGATGCATTTAGGATTAGTACTTAGGGTAAAGTGTTAAAATTGGATTATTGTTATTTATATTAGCAACAACTTGTGATCGGTGGTGCAAAGAATGTTATCCGCACGTTCGCCATCTCTGCTTCAAATATGAATGTTTTAAATGTTCACTCTGAAGAAGCCACAAGGGCGAAATATCAGTCTTTTATATATATTTTGTTTTTTTTCGTCATTTTTCGATTAAGTATGAGCAAAGGCTAGTTCATCATCACTAAAACTATAATACTAACAATGCTCATCACAGCCATCAAACATATATGTTTTCGGCTATTATATAAAAAAATGTTTTTTATTTTGGGGGTTCAAAATCCCAAAATTTGAAGAAAAAACTCATAAAGCAGTTTTGTAGCCCAGTCCATTCTACACATTCTATGTCTGAACAATTTTTTTTTGTATCCTCAAAGCGAGAGCTCATCCCGCGAAATCTTTTTGGGGTTGAAAATGGCAGAACAAGACGTCATTCTGACGTCATTTGCGGCCAACCTATCATAGCCTCTGGAATTTTTTTAGTCACAATGTGTAAAATTGATGCCCGGAGGGGTCCTGAAACTTTGGTGACGATATCGGCAGTCGCTTGGGAAATATCTACGGAAAAAGACAGGGGCGTTTCGCCCCCCCCCCCTACGGGGCGCGGGTTAACCCTCGCCCTGGCAGGGCATTTTTCATAGCACGGCCTGGCAGGGGGGCCGATGCTACCCCCCCCCCCTCGCGATTGGCTCCTATGACACTTAGAAACACCAAATTTGGTAGGTAGGTGTACCCCCTGGAGTTCTCGCCCCTGTGCAAATTTGGTTGCTCTAGGTCAATATTTAGGGGGGTTTTGGCCTTTGGGGGTATAAATGTAAAAATTTCGCTAAAAACAGGTCAAAAGTTTTTCGCTTATAACTTTTGATCTAATTAAGATAGAGCAAACAGAAATGCACCAGTGAACTCAGCATGCCAAGGCGCGTCGAGTGATATACTTTTTAGCTTGCTTAAATGTACTTAAAGTTTTTCTTAATTTTTAAGTAAACTTTAATGAATTAATTAAATTCAAGTTAACCAAATTGCACCATATCGCATATCATTCGATTCGGCTGATCACCAGGAACACAATGACACCATTTTTTAAGCTCTAGCGTCATTATGTGCCAAGTTATTGGCAACAACGTCATTTGACCTCAGTTGACCTCATTTGACCTGACCCATGGATAAGCAGACCAAACAAAGAAGCACCAAGTGACCTGCTGTTAAGTACTGTGGTTTCAAGGCACAAAAATGATAGAACGAAGCGGATATCTCCAGTATTTTCCGAATTTGGTATTTTCCCATAGGCTTAACATTACGACGTAATGACCTCTAACTGACCTCAGGTCAGTGACCTCAAAAACCCGAACTAAATGTTATACAACTCGGTGAAATTAGCACATCCTGAAAGTTCGAAGGAAATCAGTCCAAAACTGTGAGTTGGACAGGTGCAAAAAGAAAATTGAAATTTGACCGTGACCTTGTACCGGTTTTCTGACCTGGTGACCTGACCCAAGGTCAACCGGACCTGAAATTTTCAGGTCATATGTAAAAAGGTTGCCCCATAGGCTATGCCAAATTTGGCGGCGCGCACGCTATCTTCGAAAAACCTTAAGGGGGGACGCATCGACCCCCCTGCCAGGGCGAGGGTTAATGCTGACGCTGGTGACTGGCGGCCTGGTATGACGACAAGGGCGAGCCGGCGACGTCGCGAGATTTTCCACCATGTCTAAAATATGTGAGTTTTTGCTCAAATGTGCATTTTATGTTATTTCCATTCGGAGAGTTGATTTTACGTGAAAATGTGCTTTATGTGATCACATAAAAATCTGATCTCTAGTCATGACCCTGCACACCGGATTTCGAGCCACCAGCATCCTTTTGGGAGCACCGTTTGACCCCGCCATGAACTGTGACATACAGCGAGTTCTGCCAACTCAGCTCGGACAGACGTCAGGGTCCGTCAGGGCGCTGACGCCCACTGACGCCCCCTGTCGCCATAAAAGGGCCCCCCGGCCAGCGGTCAGTCGCAGTCCCTGCCAGCCCGGTCTCGAAGCCAGCAGTGTTGACGCCATGCTGCGGCTCTCGCTAGCTCTCGCCGTGCTGCTGGCGGTCTCCGCCGCCGGCGACAAGTACCCAATCAGCCGCTTTGGCTGCGGCTGCAACCGCAACATCATCGCCGCCGACCTCACCGTCCAGGAGATCTCGCAGCTGCGCGTCTACATCCAGCAGCTGGGCATCAAGAACCACCCGGTCCTCACTGACGACGTAATCAATGCAATCTTCCGGTTCAACCTGAACAACAACTACCAGGGCCAGGTGCCATCCAAGCGTTCCACTCTGCTGCAGATCTTCTCCGAGTCTTTCAGCTCGCTGACCGACGCGGTCCTCCCCAGCGTCTCGCAATGCGGCAAGTTCGGCGATTACCTCTACAAGGCGACGCCGCTGGTCATCTCTGGGGACCGCAAGTTTGATATGTGCTCACTGGTGGCCTCCTACGCGGTAATCCTGCATCAGCGCGAAGTCACCGTCAACTTTGACCAGCTGAACGTGATACTGAAGCTCGGACTGCAGAAGTACCTCAAGTCCACGGCCTACCAGGTGAGGCACTATGCTATGCTATGTGTTATGTTACAAGGTGGTTACAAGGCGGGTTATGTTACGTGCTCCTTCACATTATTTGATATTCATCGAAGCTCTTGTTTGCATCAGTTTTTTCTTCAGTGCAGAGCTATAGTTTCAAATGCTGAGATAGTATGTCCATCGCACCACAAGTGGCAGCAAGAAATATTTACACCCGAATCCCGTACAAACTGGCACACAGGAGCGCACAGGCTTTGTGCTTAGGAAACCGAGCCTACGCTCTCACACCATCTAATCATGTCCTTTGTCTGTTCCAGTCGAGCTACAGCATGTTGACACAGCTGCTGACCAGCCTGGACTTCATCGATCACGACCTGCCCACGATCCTCGACTACGAAGAGCTCATTGCTGTACGTCGCGCATTGCTGCTGCGCTACAACATCAAGAGGGCCCGGTTCGACAACAGGTTTAGACTAGCTATCGAGGTAAGCATTCCGGAATACTTGTGTTATTGCGCTTGGAGCTGGAATCATTAGAAGCACAAGCCTCAACGCAAGAAGGTATCTGCATTATATCTATATCTGTTGGTAGTTTACGCGTGATGCATAAGTTATTCAATAAGTGTTTCTTATGTCGTATGAAACTTAGGATAGTTGAAACGCAAACTGTACCGAAATACTTGACGAAAAAATCCAATAATTAAAAATAAAGCTGTTCTAAACGCGCTAGACACCATCTATTTCTAAACTGCAAGGAACACAAGACACATCGAATATGATCTCAGGCAGCTTTTGCCAAATTGTCAGGGAACTCAGATTTGTTTTTCAATAGAAAAACACAATTCTAAAGAATAGTGTTTTAACTATTGACAACAAACCTTCGGTTATATTTCATGAACATGCTATCAATGGCTACGTTTCCATGACACAAGCTAAGCCGATTTTGAAAAATGGATTTGCTCCATCATAGCAATTAGGCATAATTTAAAAATGTAAATATAGGATTAGGTGCTAGCTAAAACCATATATACCTACGCTCATTTTTTGCATAAGGTAAATAGTTTCCGAGAAAAACGCACGTGAAATTTCGCTAAATCGATTTAGACGTGTCATGGAAACGTAGTGAATGACAAGTCACATGCATTTTCTCTATTATCTCCACAGGAGTTCAAGCTAAACCGTCATCGCCTCCTGAGCACTTTCAACACCATTGCCTTCCGTGGTCCGTACTACGAGATCGTCGTGCAGGAGGTCATCAGGGAGATCATCAAGATCTTCCCGGGACTCTCAGCTTCGTCCGTGCGCATCATCCTCGACGTGCTGCAGCTTACCAACGCGTGAGTGGAGTTGTTTGTTTGAAGCAAGAGATAAGTCATAAAGGTCGCACGACGATGTAACTAGAAGAGCCCACTAGTCCTCGCAACGGGTAGGCAGTAGGCACACGTTACTCGTCTTGTCCTGTCTGGCTGTTCGTCGTCTTGCACGAGCAGCAAGAGGTGTAACAGTCTTTATCACGTATTTCAGCAGGAATAGTAAGAACCTATAAACTCTTCCTGGCAAAAGTGTCGTAAACAGAAAACATTATAATTAAACCCTCCTTTTCAAAGTTTCTTCTATTGACAACGAACAATTAAGCCATCCTTGAATAGGGTCCCGCAGGGGAAACGGGGCATCTAATTGTCAACGTAATTAACTTTACCGCCGTAGCATGGGTTGATATAAGCCCCAATTAAGAGGCCCATATGCAAGTAGTAAACAATCCAAGCGTCACAACAGTAGGTTTCATGCGCCGAACGCACTTGGTCAACCGTGCCTCATTTACTTTTAGACGTCTGTGCATGGTGAAACGATACCGTGGTGTTAGCTCGATTACGTTAACATACGCGTCCCTGTTTCCACAGTCCTGGCGGCAAGGCTAGTCCCAGGGACCTTCTGGCACTGATCACCGTGCCCAGACTGGACGCTGAGCTGTACGTCATCCAGGAGTACTACATCCAGAAGTACGTCGCCTCCTTGGTCACCTACTATCCCTCCATCTCAGTAGAGATTATCAAGGAGGCTTACCCCACCTTCCTCATCAGTCTGATTTCGCAGGGCATCCAGCCGGTGAACACGATCGTTACTTACAATACCTTCCACTACTACCTGCAGGCCTACTTCCAGTCCACCAGCTCCTACTCTGTCGAGTCTATGACGACCTTTTTCCTCCGCACGGTGGTGACGTCGATCCCTCGTGGCTCACCACACTTCCGTATAAACATTTTCCAGTCTACTGTTGTCATCGACAACATCCTGGTGCCGCAGCCCTGGACCAGCATCTACAGGAAGGGCAAAGCTAGCATCATCAAACGCATCGTCGGGCCACAGGGCAACAGCAGGAACATTATCATTCGTCTGAAGACCGGACGCGGTGAGAAGCCCGTCATCCAGAACGACCTCAAGTTCAAGAACATTGTTCCCGCTGACGTTCCGGGCTATGACCAGTTCGAGTACCAGAACGTTATCCTGTCAGCTATCCAGCTGAGCCAGGTTGCCAGCGCGCTGATCCAGCGCTTCAACCTGCTGAAGCAGCCCTCGCTGCAGCTGTCGACGCTGCGCATTATGATTCGCGCTGGACTGATCAAGGGAACTGGAGTCCAGGCTGCGAACGCCTTCAGTACACTGTTCCAGGGTCTGCCCGCCTACTCTCTCCCGACCGACTTGACGTTCGTCTTCTCGCAGCTGACCGAATTAAACCTGCAACTGACGGAGACTCAGATACGTGGTGCGCTCCAGCAGTTCTACGTGGTGACCCGCTCCCTGGGCTATGTCATCCCGCAGGAGACGATCCACAGTGTGTTCGTGTACTCCGTTCGCGAGTACCTCTCGACCCTGACGTCGATCCCGACTCAGCCGTTCGGAGATGGGTTCCTTGAGTTCCTGTACCTGCGTCTTGAAGTTATCATCAAGAAGGTAGTGGTGATCGAGCAGCAGGTGCCTATTGACGACTACGTCACCCAGCAGATCTTGTCTGTTTTCGCTAACGTTCGCATCAGCGTGGAGGCCAGACGCACGATCATCCGGTTCATCCACAACTCCAAGCTCCTCCCGAAGCCCCAGAAGGGAGTATCGGTGGTGAGCCAATATCAGGCTCTGCTGACCTCACTAACGAAGCGTTATCCGCTTGATATTTTCGTCCTGAATAAGAACATTCTGGTGCAGATAAGGAGTCAGCTCATCAGTGCTGGTATCCAGATTCAGCTCAAGGTTTTGCGCGATATCAACATCATCGCATACATCTCTCTCGGTCTTATGGATCGTCTGAAGGGGCAGAACACGGTGGGTTATGTTCGCCAGATTGTCTACAGCTCGATACGCTACTTCCTGCGAACCAACAAGGTCACTAGCATCCTGAGCCTGGAGTTCGTTCAGTTCCTGTTGCACAAGTACAAGGTGCCGTCACCCCCGCAGATCTGGTGGCAGCCACCCGTCGAGCAGCACAAGGTCAACATCCAGCGTGACATCTACATCCTTCCCGACATCTATCTGCCAGTGAGGAGTGTCCACCAACTGGTTGTGATCCTCCAGAAACGCTTCGTCTTCGTGTCGATCGACAACGTTCAGACCATTATCGTGCACACCATCCTGATCCTCCGTGCCAACGGCGTGACCATCACCAGCGACAACTGTTACGATTATCTGTACAGGTACTACAGCGGACTGCCAGCGAACATCGGCGTGGAGTCATTCGACATCAGCAGTGTTCTGGATAGCATCAAACGCTATGCGGCGCAGACCACTGTGACCGAGGTGCACGTGCAGTCGGCCCTCGTAGAGCTGTGCATCCACCTGTACTCGATGGAGCTGCCTCTGCCCAGCGTGCAGTACCGCAACAAGTTCCTCGGCTATGTCATCGACGCTTACGGCAAGAAGTATCGCCGGCACGGACTGCCTCTTGGCGCGCGCTTCTACAAGTTTTTGAAGAAATTCCTGCCGAAGGCCCGCCACACAAAGCCCAAGTACATCTCGTGCAAGTACGACTACTTCAAGTGCTAGATATCAATGCAGAGCAATTGGGCTTTGATCACTCGTGGATACCACCTAAATGACTATGGTCCATGCCAGAACAGCTGCACACAGTGCGGCGTTCTGACATTGGATTGGCATCAGAGCTGATATGACACATGATAAACGCATTGTTTGGAGGGTATTGTTAAATGGGTGGGCATTTTTCAGGGTTTACCTACACGTGTGACATGAAATTATTGTTTTTGTGTCTATTCTGATCCATGTCATGAAATTGGGTAGTGCATGTGTTGGTGTAACTGTGATATCAAATAATAATAAGACGATGATGGCGAAATGCGGTGTTTTTGTTTGTCGGTTTGCCATTTGAGAAAACGGAAGGGCGATGGGAAGAACTCACCTGAAACAAACTGAGAAACGTGACTCACTGTGTACGAGCTCACGATGAGCGCAGACGGCCAGACGGCTTAGCACTAGCGAGCGGGCATGCATAGACAACAACCTTAAACTCGAAAACAACAGGGTACTTCACTACAATACATCATATATTGTCAGCGGAGACACTGCACGACTCAACCCAACACGACACGACTCAACCATTGTTATGGTAACTTTGAGCTGCGCCCCGCTGGGGGTCCTAGATTTCCACGCCCTGCTGGGAGGGGGGGGGGGTTGAACACCCCCCTTTAAAGGGACTGTCCCACCTTAACGTTAGAATTGAGTTGAGATAGCCATCTTGATGGGCGTTCTTTGAAAATCAGAGCCGTGAAAACCGTTTATCCGTCGCCGCCCTCGCGCTTGCAAAAAACATTGTCATAGTGTGTAACGGGGCTGTATTTTGTCCGTTTTTTGGAGAGGTGGAACAGCCCAGTACAGAGAGCACACAGCATTAGCACCGCCTAAAGCAAGATAAACGAACAAGGCACAGGAGGCGTTGGGGTGGCGGCGGGCGAACAACGACTTTTTTGCTGGCTCTGCGTCGCCTGTCGCTGCGTCAACTGCGGGTGCGGCGGCGCCGCCGCGCCGGCTCAGCCGCCGCAGGTTGACAAGCGCTTAAGTTGGCGACGACCGATAAAAGTCTTTATACGCCGTTGGCGCATAAATTGCCATTTATCCGTCGCCGCCCTCGCGCTTGCAAAAAACATTGTCATAGTGTGTAACGGGGCTGTATTTTGTCCGTTTTTTGGAGAGGTGGAACAACCCAACCACCCCCCGGCCCACCTGTCGCCGCGCAGGCGGCCGGGGTTCGCAGTCCGGGCTGGGCGACGTCAGTGCGAACTTGAGCCGAGCTGCAGCAGGGACCCACACCGGCGGAGGTACCGCCGCAAGGCAGATGAAGACCAGCGCCAATGACGGCGACACCGAGCGCCCGCGGCCGGGACCATATTCTGTCCCGCCGTGTCGGGGCTCGCCACCCGTGATGAGGCATCGAACTTTTGGATTGATTGTGTAAGAGCAAGTATTGCAGATCCGTACATCTCCTGCCAGGAGAGCCCACGGCCAGCGGATACACCGGCTCCGCCGTGGTGAGCTCCGCGTAAGACACGCTGAGAGTAAAAGCTGGCGACACCAAGCGCGCGCGGCCGGGACCAATTCCGACGCACCGCGGCGGGGCCCGCGACCCGTGATGCGGTATCGAACGTCTGGATGAATTGTGCGACAGCAAAGCTCGCAGGTTGCTCGCGTCATACCACGAGAACCCCCGGCCGGAAGACACAACGATCCTAAGACGTCTGAGAGTAATGACTGAGCACCCGCGGCCGGGACCGTGCCATCCCGCCGTGTCGGGGCCCGCAGACCGTGATAGGATGTCGTATATGAGCCGCGCGCCAGGTGGAGCAGTGAGACAGTTTGATGCCGGAGTCGGGCCAGCCGGAGTGATGCCGGAGTTGGGATGCCGGAGTATCACCTAGCGGGAGCCGGAAGAGACGATCACAATCGTGTAACGCGACTCCAAGGCATGTCATGGCAGGCCTGTACTGGGCACCAGGGTACGCTCCGAGCGTTACAAACATTCTGAGAGCGAGACAGAAATCCTCTACCATCATCGCGGAATAAACCAATTAATAAGAAACAAGGAGCTCAAAACAGAACTGATTGGTCAAGTGTCACATAAAAAGCGGGCGATTTAGATGAGGATGTCGGTAAGCGACCGCAGAGGGCGAGCTGTTAGTATTGCCTACGACGCTCAACGAAGATGAAACCGTGCCATCCAAATTATTGGATGGCAACCGAGTCGCCCACAGAAAGAGGAATCGGCTGGAAAGAACGACGGTGTCGTGTCGCGGTATGGAAGTCAAAGAGGTGGTGTGGCGATCAGAGAGGAGGTAGGTAGCGGGGCCAGCATAGGCACAGTGTGCATCTCCGGCAGCGGCAGCTGCTCCGTAGGGGGCGGCAACGGCAGCGGTAGCATGACACGATGAGGTAGCGCTTGTCGCTGCATCGCAATGTCCGCCATCCAGCAGCACCCGCCGACCTCCTCGTGGACCAGGTGACGCCGGCTGTTTACCCGCGCGCTGAGCACCGTTTGGGTAGGCACCGTATCCGTAGTGGGAGGCGGCTGAGGCAATTGCCGAAGCTGCGCCCCGCTCCGTGCAGCAGTACCCCGCAACCAGCCCCGTCCGTGAATTGTGACCAAGCGCGGCGGGGCCGGCCTGAGCCCGCCGTCGACGCAGACCGGTAGAGGGTTTCTCGGCATGCCCGATGTGCCATGAAACAAAGGTACACATAAACGTCAGTGAAGACAACTGCATGATACACAGCGATAGGTATTTCCCGCGGTGCCATCATCGCCGCCAGGGGCACTAGCGAAGGAAATACTTTGAGAAATGCAGTGAGGGCGGTACGACACTAGGAACTCGTGGGAGCATCGTAAACCGACATACTATGCCAAAAGCAGAATGAATAAAAGCACATTATCATGTGAGGTGGACAGATGCAGGGTGGTCGTTTGGAATAGATGTAAAGGCAATTGGAAACATCAGCCCTGTTTGAAGCGAACAGGGCAAAAGCAAAACCAAACGCACCCATCGAACCACACGGTGTGACATTGTATCTGTATCGCAGTCAGTCCTCAGCGTCAATAGCCGGCTAAGAGGAGATGCCCAAAGTACATATACTCCTTCGCGGACCGCCGACCAGCTGAGCTGGATCATGCTCACGGGCCACACCAAAGACAGTAACGCGCACGGCGGAAGCGGCAGCCAGTAACAGTGTTATATCGTACCAACGATAGGGGCCGGACCGACCACCCACGGCGTGATACTTATGAGCTGACCGCAGCCCCGCCGGTAAAAGCTGTTAGGATTTAGGAAGCCTTCACGCAAAAAGCCGATCGTGGTGTGAGAGAAGCTGACCGAGCTCGACCGGCAACACCTATTAGTGAATATGTGTCCGGAATTCGTAACTCGCCGCTAGAATTATTTTCGGTCGCAGTAAAGTTGACAATGTCTCCAACTTGCGAACAAAGCTCGGGTGGTTGTCCCCGCGCGGTATGTCCGATTTCCACACCCTTGTCCTCACATAGGTACAAGGTCCTACAGCGCCGAGAACCCGAGCAACTAGCAATCCTGTTCGTCGCTAATAGCGCTATCCCCGCGAGAAACAATCCAGGCAAGCTCACCTCCTCCATCTTCCCCGTCCGCGGCTGGAAACGGGCAAGCGGCGGTTCGGCTATCGCGCTGCAGCGCTGCTGAACAGCCTGCCACCTCACCTGTCGCAGCTGCCTCCCGCCGTGAGTGAATGTGCAAATGTTCTGAATGCTTAGATAAGCAACCGCGGATATGGATTCTGAGCAGTAATCGCCACGCACGTTGTATGTGGATCGCTCTGAAATGTAAATACGATGCAATACAATACAATACAATATCATCCGCACTGTATGGGCTTATCGCTGCCAACCGGGAGAGAAGAGCTCACCGCTGCTCCGCCGTAAATGTCGATTATCTCATCAGGACGGTAGACTCCATTGGAATGAATCTGTTCAGCTGCATGTATACGAATGAAGAAATAAAGAGTGAACACGCACGGTTAGCGGGATCCGAACATACGCAACCCGCCCCGGAAACTCGAAGGCGAGATCAAACCCCGCCATTCCGGAAGATATCAGGGCGGGAACAGCCTCCGCCATACCGGGAATATACCAGGGTGGGAACAGCCTCCACCATTCCGGGAATAGACCAGAGCGGGAACATTCTCCGCCATTCCGGGAAAATACCACGGCGGGGGGGCCACCTCCGCCAGTCCGGAAATATACCACGGCTGGCACAGCCTCCGCCAAGCCGGGAATATACCGCGGCGGGAACAGCCTCCGCCTATCCGGGAATATACCACGGCTGGCACAGCCTCCGCCATTCCGGGAATATACCGCGGCGGGAACAGCCTCCTCCAATCCGGGAATATACCAGGGCGGGAACAACTTCCGCCATTCCGGGAATATATCGGGGCGGGAACAGCCTCCGCCATTCCGGGAAGAAACCACGGCGGGGACAGCCTCCGCCATACCGGGAATATACCAGGGCGGGAACAGCCTCCGCCAGTCTGGGAATACACCACGGCGGGAACAGCCTCCGCCATTCCGGGAATATACCAGGGCGGGAACAAGCTCTGCCATTCCGGGAATACACCAGGGCGGGAACAGCCTCCGCCATCTTGGAAATATACCGTGGAGGGAACAGCCTCCGCCATGCCGGGAATAGACCAGAGCGGGAACATCCTCCGCCATCATGGAAAAATACCACGGCGGGGGCCACCTCCGCCGGTCCGGAAATATAACACTGCTGGCACACCCTCCGTCATTCCGGGAATATACCAGGTTAGGAGCAACCTCCGCCATTCAGGAAATATATCACGGCAGGAGATATCTCCGCCATTCCGGGAACTTACCGGATCGGGTACAGCCACCACCATAAGACAATAAAGTCTTACAAAACACGCAAGTTTGCGGCGAGATATCGACGCATCCAGCGTGCAACGCCGGGCCGCCCAGAAAGCAAAGCTATCGCCCCCCAACAGCAGCATGCTGAAACGAAAATGAAGAAAAGGCAAGGAGGGACGTAACCAACGGCATGTGGACGGAACGGAGCAGTGCCGTACCCGTTACTAGTCCGGGAACGTACGGCTAAACCCGGTAACTGCCATAATGAGAGTCGGTGCCAAACTCTTGGATGCCGGCCACCAATAAGCCACAGAGGCGACTGCAGGTACAACATCCGCAAGCCCGGCGGGTACCACGGCCGCCAGTTCTGTGGTTACAACGTCCACCAGCCCCCAGCGGGTACAACATCCGCAAGCCCCGCGGGTACAGCGTCCGCCAGTTCTGTGGGTACAACGTCCACCAGCCCCCAGCGGGTACAACATCCGCAAGCCCGGCGGGCACAACGTCCGCTAGTTCTGTGGGTACAACGTCCACCAGCCCCCAGCGGGTACCACATCCGCAAGCCCGGCGGGTACAACGTCAGCCAGTTCGGTGGGCACAACGTCCACCAGCCCCCGTGAGTCCACCCACCTCCGGTGACAGCAGGAAAATCATCTGCAGGCTTAAATAAAGAACACGTCGCGGGGGCCATGGCGGGTATAATGTCCGCCGGTAATTGGCCGGGAACAACTGCCGTTGGTATGGGCAGAAAGAGAGAAAGGAAAAACGTTTCTCGCCCCTCACGGTAATAACGTAATACACACCCTCACCCCATCCAAGCGAAATACGCAAGCGATCCTGTACCGGGAATCGAACCCGGGTCGCCCGGGTGAGAAGCGAGCGCTCTACACTTGAGCCACGACGCCCATACGACCCATACTCCCGGGGCGGGATGACGCTCTGCGACAACACTGGGTAGGGGAGGGGAGCGAAACAAAGAAGGGGGGACGCGGCCCTACCCAGGCCCGGGCCTGGGTCAGAGCAGCGTGCCTCGCACGTCATACACCGAATATGGGGGCAAAATGGAACTCGACGAGTATGCATGAACGGCCGGTGGCGACCGACGCCGTAGAGCGGTAAAATGGCGACAAAAAGCACGCAACCAGGGCCCAGGCGATGGTAAACCGAGACAACGCGTCTAGGTCTATACTGCCATCAGCAGAGAGTATGTCCCAGATATCGGAACGTAATCACCAACCTGGATGCCAGCAATGTTTCACAAGGCGTGCTGCCGCAGTGAGACTCCAGTAGAAGACTTAAAACCAATAACTACAGCGAACAACGACTTTTTTGCTGGCTCTGCGTCGCCTGTCGCTGCGTCAACTGCGGGTGCGGCGGCGCCGCCGCGCCGGCTCAGCCGCCGCAGGTTGACAAGCGCTTAAGTTGGCGACGACCGATAAAAGTCTTTATACGCCGTTGGCGCATAAATTGCCATTTCTCCAGCAATTACTTCATCGCAAAGAAAATTGTGTTTGATTTTGACATCTGTGCAAATAAGTGCCACAATGTATTGGTATTGGCACTTAAAACCTGTGACGTCACCGCCTTTTCCGAAGTTTCTGTATCTGTCGACTTGTTTTTTATTGAAACCTTGAAAAATAACAACGCCTCTTGGAACAGCGCCCATTGAGCGCCCATTCGTTCCGGTGCCACGAGGTGGAGAAATAAATTGATATGCCAAACAATTCTAATAGTCTTCTAATTCTTGTAGTATTTTTACTTTTGTATTTAAATGTATTTGGCCGTCCTAAATGTGACTGAAGAATGCAAGAGCCATGAACTTATCAATGGCAGGTGTCAAGTTCAAGTGTGCAACTCTCTAAAATTAATCATAGTATCAAAATGATAAATGATTAGCTCACTGCTGTTTCAACTCCATAATCAAGACATGCTCTGAGGAGTCCACAATCTATTGATGGTGACAACTAAGGAAGAGACGATGAATGTTCACCTTTTTATTTCTGAGCATCCAAGACGACTAACCTTGAGCCGTTAAACATTGATAATACCCTGTATGCTGAAGTGTGGGTGGCCTGAGGTCGACCATGCGTAGTAAAGAACTGTTGTTTGTGTAAACACCATGCATAGGCATTTTGAAATAAATTTCAGTGATGTAATGTATCATTCTTTGAACTGAGTTGCTGATGGCGGATGAAAGCGGAAGTGCTGCATGTTGAATCAGAAATGCTCTGTTGCGCTTTTAAGCTTATGTTAGATTTTATAGATGGTTTAGTTTTCCTGCAGATTTCATCTTAAAGCTGTCAATAGTGTTTTACCTTTGTTTCCTGGGAGCAGATCCAGCTACTAACATGAGCATGGGACTGGGCCTTTGTACCACAGTCGCTGCGCTGCTTGTCAAAACCTAGGTAATGAGCTTTGTTAGGCCATGCTATGCATTTTTTAAACCTTTAGAGTACTTTGTGATCATTGACACACATATTGCAATTTGCACCTGACAAACAGCAGCAAAATCACACCCCATCCTTACCTCTGTGCAGTGTCACCCAACAGACAACAGGGCTTCAAAACAGGCAGGTTCCGCATTCAAGTCGCTTCTTGCAACTATGTGACTAATGTTAGGACAATAGACGTGCTGTACAGAGAAGGTGTGTTCTGTGTAGCTCTTGAAAAATGAAGTCATGCCTAAAATTCAGTTTAGAATATTACAATTACAAATAACTTGGATAAAAGTTGCAAAACATGAACTCTGACTGGTCAGTTGAAATGTCTTTAGTCAGTGAACCACGCCTGGGCTGGAGGTGGTCAGTTCCCTGGCTTGCGCGACCTCGGGCAGGAGCTGTGGGACTTGTACATGGACAAATTGAATAGATGCTAGCCTAGATCATGTCGTGGCTGCAGTCCAAGACATGTTCACTAGTTGCCGTTGCTGCCGCCGCCTGCTGCTGCCCTGCGTGCCGGCTGGTAGCTCACTGCTGGTCTGTTTGCACGCCAGGCATCCTACTGGACGAGTGGGGTAGGTCGTAGATCTTTGAGAGTGAAACGTTTGGTCTAAATGTAGCTGAAACTCTTACAAATAATCTAATAAAAAGGCAAAATTTCAGAGGACTCCATTGGTGTCTCAGTGGTGACAAGCAGAACTTGATCAGAACTGTTATCATGCTGAATGCTGAAACTGAGAATAGGGCTGAGCTGGTGGGCTAGAATTTAATATGCATGCTTACAAGGTCCTCAGTTAATCCACAAATTTGTCAGACTTGCCTGTAGGCAAATTTATGCAGATGAAATGTTTCTGGCAGATAGCCCTGAGGCAAAATGTTATTCAAGCTTGTTCCGCAGCTTGTTGCGTTCCACATGAGCCACTAAATCAGAGTCACACAACTCTGCCAAATGTGCTGAAAGGCCACGATTTTTCCAATAGGTCGGTATATTTATTATTTTTCACAGACACAACAAAAATACAAATGCAGGTCACTACAATTCATTCTGATTCAATTACAATTGCTGGAATGTGTTTTGCAGACTTATTATATTGAATCTTGAACAGACTATATTTAATTACTTTGCTCATGGGCTCAGGCCAGTACTGCAGAGTATGGCTCGCAGGTTGCCAAGGAGCACAGGCCCAACTCCCAAGTCCAAAATTGACAAACCCTTCACACAGAGCCCGAAAATTCACACCAAAGCGGGCTGAGAGAACACAAAAAATGCACCAAACCCCAAAATGGCCAGTCAAAATCTGCACTGACCTCAAATCCCCACAATGCTACACATCTGCACCACAGCAAGCCAAATTTGCACCCCGCTACACTAAATCTGCACCACAGTCACACTAAACCAAATCCGCACCGCACCGCACCACACCTAAATCCGCACCAGACGAAGGAGTCCACACTGACAAAATCTAGACAAAATTGCCATACTTTGCAGTCTAGCTCATGGCTATATCCATTGTGATTCTTAGGTCTGATATTATTGAAGTTGAGCTCACTTCCATCATCCATGTGCCCAAGACATTGTGGGCAGCATCAATTATAATCAAACATCAAATATCTTGCTTTTGCTTATTTAGGAGCATTCTATAATCTTTTAAAAATGATAAATAAGGCCTTGTTGATATTCTTTAAAGTTTGCGACCTTATTCTTGACAAAGTTCAAGCTTCAATTTTCCAATTTTCATTTCAATCCTTTCCATGAATATTGAACATGTTACTAAAATACCAAGTTCCTGATATTTGATTTCATGCGAAATGTTTGTACTATTCGCGGCAGAAGTGTAACAAAACTTTGTGCCACCAATTTGGCAGCTAGGAAAAAAACTTTGCCCGAGGGGTGTTCACGGGCACCGCACACTGCTGCGTGCGCTGTGTGCGGTGCGTCCAGCAGGCGTGGGGGTAGGGGATGGGTAGGCGGCTCTGACGTCACGGCTGCGTGCGGTGGACGGTCCGCTGTGGCCAGTCCCGACCGGCCACAGCGATCGCTGTGTGCGGTGACGGAAGGCTGACGTAGGGACGCAGTGGGCGGAGCTTCGAGGCTGTGTGCGGTCCGACCGCACACAGGGCCCGTGAACAGCCCTCCGATAAAAAACAATCATATGACGTAATCGATCCAAAAGCTTTAAATTGGAATTTTTTAACAATTAGCCAACTATGGGCCGAATGTTTGCCAATTTCGTATAAAGGGGCCCCTAATATATGTCTTGCAACACAAGAACAGTATATCAAAGCAATTTTTTGAAGGTGGGACAGTCCCTTTAACTCGGCTCTTGGGCCACGTAGCGATACGGGAAAGGCGGCGTTCGAAAGAGCTTCAAAAATAAGGAAGAAATCACTACGGTCAATCTTTTGGTCACTTCACAGGGCAGGTCATCAGAGGCCAATGAAGGCCAAAACTCGCCGATTTGTAGGTCAGATTTCGACAATTTTCAACAAATCGACGCACAGCTCGGAAACTAATAAAACTACAGCGCCGCGGAAAAGCGCATTTGATATGTAAGCGCATTTGACATTTGATAAAAGCGCATATTAACGTTTTTTTCTGAGTAATCCTCTCAGATTTGAACTACCGTCAACGGTTTTGCCTGCAGGAAGCAAAAACTGTCAAAATACCTGATTTTTTTTTTCGGAAAGTTTTTCTGCAATAACTTCTGACTCAAACCTTGGACGAACTTTCTTTTACCAGCATCGTGTTCCTCTCGTCAAGACGCGTCGTATGAACTATCATTCGACCTTGAAAGGTCAAGTTGAAAATTAATCCTCAGGTCAATGTCATGACCTGACCGATAAGGGTTAAGTTGCAAATCAGTCGATCCGTATCGTCGAGCCAAACACATCTAAGGTGTTTTCATCGCTCTAGCATGCCTCTATAAAAGTTATTCGCGAAAAACTATCAGATACCATTGGTGGGTGACCTGAGATGACCTCAGGGGCATAAAAAGGGGTCACGGCCACGGGTGCCATTGTCATGTTCAGTGTGTTAAAGATACTACACCTATTTGCGTTGTTCGATGGCCAATCAGCAAAACCCATTCGTCCGATCAGCACACAGGTGGCGCCAGTAGACGCGTTTACATAGGGTTTGTTGCAAGCTTATATTTCCGTCCGTGATGTTGCAAAAGATGCCAATGGTGCTTAACAAGTTACAAAATTATCCCCTCTAAATATTTGAAGACCACTGCAACGAAATTATCGCCAAATTAACGAGCTAGAGCCTCGTCAAATATGCTATGTAAACCGGGTTAGTGAGAGGCATTCCGGCAAAACCTTCAGCATATGGGCGAAACGGAATGTGATCCCACTCCACAGTTCGTCAGCTGGTATAGCCTTCGCTATTCGCCAATAACTGATTGACTTCCGGCAAAACCTTTGACGATTTGGATAAATGCTTCGTCATTCGTTAATATCCCTTCGTCGTTCACCAAAACATCCCCATGCTAATTTCGGCATTCCTCATAGCATTTCGTCAAAACTAAAAACAGATCGCCCCTTTAAGAGAAGAATAAATATGACCACATTTATACAGTGCGGTGCGAGGCATAGGTGGCGAAACTCGTGGCCATTTATCCACATAAGAATCGGTAGTGTTCATGAGCGCCATAGGTACAATGTACATTAGGTACATTTATACATTTAGGTACATATAGATGGACGTAGCTGGCATGTTATCGGCTGATTGAAAAATGGAAAGGCAAGAGAGCTACAGGCCAGGGCCTCCTCTAAGGATTTTTCACTGGGTGGGCAGAATTTTCGCTACTCCCCTGCCCAAGGGCGAATCCAGCCACTATTTTGAGGTTCAACCAATTTCAAAACCTGTTACCGCGGGGGGGGGGGCGGGGGTGAGGCGAAATAAGCAGTGCCGTTATTGGAAAAAGATGATAGTTTGCAAAGTTAACTTTTGTCGTATGATTTATGGTTAGCGATGCTCGAGCGATTCGTTCCAGAGTTACATGTACAGCCCTCCGCAAACTGCGTGGTAGGTAGGTATTCTTATTCGGTATTCTTGCTATTTTGACAATGTACCAGTTTTTGTGACCTTGTGACCTGGCCTCGGGTCACTAGAACCTAAAACTCCAAGGCCAAGTGACAAACAGATGCTCCAAGTCGTGTCTTAACCCTCGCATGTGTGCGGCGTTTGCCAGCTTCTAATGTGTGTGGGGGGGGGTCGGTTGGACCCCCCCTTGCCGTTTGGCCCCTGATCAAGCTAGAGCTTCGCGGAAAAAACGAGCGTGTTGCCCGTGACGAGAGGAAGCCGATGATACCCAATTTTAAGGTCCTAGGTCATTGGTTGACCTTCCAGGTCAGGTCAATGACCCAAAGTCGGGAAAATCGGGACCTATTAGAAAGTCGTAAAGTGTGGCTGCTAAGGGTTTTTTTCGGGGTGCTGATCACGAATATCGTGTTAGTTTTGATCACAGATGATGTCTTTAAGCATTTAGACCAGGTCGGGTCAGGTCAGGTCAGGTCAACCAGTAGGGGTTGTGACGGGTGTTCGTAGTACCTGTCAACCGCCTCTGACAGCTTCGTAACATGTTACGAAGGCACCAAAACTACTTCGTAAATGTTCAAATGGTTGCTAAATTCGAATTCAGCTCCAAAAACTAGCCTAGAAACATGTAAAACTCGAAAAAGTGAACCGAGGTCACCCGAGGTCACCAAAGGTCAATGACCTGACCTGACCTTCAGGTGACCTTGACACCCACCCTTATGCATGGGAGCAACATCAAATCATATGTTTGAACGTTTGAAACCACGAAAAGCTTGCAAACGCGCGGCTAATGCGAGCCGACATACGCGGAATCGCGATTCCGGCCAAACATGGTCTCGGAAAAGAGGTCACAGGTCAAAGGTCATTTGGGTCAGGGTCATGAAATTTTCAGGGTAGGTGTAAAATTGATCAATGCGAGGGTACTGAAAGTTTCATTGCGATCGACCGCTTTTTACGCGAGTTATTCGCGAAAAATCATGGGGGGTCCATCCGACCCCCCCTACACATGCGAGGGTTAAATTTGGTAGCGCTACGTGCTATAGAACTCACGCTATCAACGAAAAACTCTGGCATTCGGTTGCCGCTAAACTACATAGTCCAATTTTCCCCTGACCTTGTACGGGGTTTGTGACCTGGTGACCTGACCTGAAAAGACTAGAGACCTGAAATTTTCAGGACAAGTGCCAAAAGGTTGCCCCAGAGGGTATGCTAAATTTGAGCGCCGCCGTTTTTACGTTATTTGTGAAAAACCTTAGGGGGGTGCATCAACCCCCCTCACCGGGCGAGGGCTAACTAACATAATACATTGTAGTAAAGGCTACCCGAACCGGTAATGATTCTTGCTTATTTGTTTAGCTCAGCCGTATTTAGAGATTTAGCTGGCTTTGTCCATGAATAACAATATCGGCAGGGGCGTAGCCAAGGGGGAGGGGCCACGGGGGTAATGGCCCCCTCCCTTGAGCGCAAAACGCGCCATGGGGGAGTGAGCCCCTCAGGCCCCGGGATATTTTTTTTTCAAACACTGGATAAAACGTCTTTTACTCGGAAGAAAATTGATATCGAAGTTTCATTTCTGTGGCCCTCTGATGACCCAATGGGCCCCTGCACTCATCCGATGACCCCCGGTTTCCTGGGGCCCCTGGTCGCCTAGAGGGCCCCGGTCGCTTGGGGGCTAGTCGCCTGGGGGCCTGGTCGCCTGGCCCCTGCCCCCTGGTCGCCTGGAAGAACGCTTGTCACCTGCAGTGGCATAGCCAAGGAGGGGGCCAAAGGGACCATGCCCCCCCCCCCTGGAAGCCAGGGGTCCTTATTCTATAGGGGCCCTGGCTGACACAGTGGGCCCTTGGCGACGCAAAGGCCCCTGCGGCAGATCCTTTGACACAGCTGAGTAGTTATACTTTGGCCAAGAGAGCCCCAATTTTAGAGCCTTGGGGCCCTATTGAAACCAGGGGGCCAGTTGGATGGGATGGGTCCAACTTGGGTCCAACGGTGTGTAAACAGAATCAATGCGTTCCGACTGTTGGTCTGACCCTATATCGGTTTGAGGGAGCTCGGATCGGATCCACTGTCGATCTGAGGGGCCTCTATCGGTTTGAGGAAGCCCTCAACTGCCCTGAACGGGTCATTAGTTTGTCTGAGAGAGCCCTCCGTCGGCATGACTGGGCATCTGCAAGTGCAAGGAGGGCTTTTGTCGGTCTTAGTGGCCCTTAGGCGGCTTATATGACCCTCAGACGGCTTACGAGGCTCTCATGCGCTGTAGGGGCCTGTGACGGTCTGAAGAACCCTCATCCGACCTACGGGCCCTCAGACCGCCCTCAAAACCGACTGGCGACTCTATGAAGCTATTCGTGGGCCTATCTAACAGGGCCCATGGACTGCTTACCCCTCAGTTCTAATATTTTTTGTTAATAAATATTTTTCTATTTATTTGGGCCCCCTCCAAAAAAATATTGGATCCAACCAGATGGCTTTTTGGATTTTTAGGGGGTTATTTTGGGCCCCTGTGCGTTTGGCCCCCTCCTTGAGGAAATTCTGACTACGCCCCTGAATATCGGGCAACCAGAAAACTTTTTTTTTTACCTTCAAACAGCCTCCAGTTTGCTTAAGACCAGAAAGGTAGTACCGGACGTCCGGCCGGACCAGAATTTTTGCATTTGCTTCTGGGTGGGCAAATCGACGCCACTGGGTGGGCAATTGTGGTGACTGGGTGGGCATTTGCCCACCCAGTGGGTATGTTAGAGGAGGCCCTGCTACAGGCTGGCTAAGTTAACCCCGCCTCAAACACCAAGGTGTCACCAAAGAACAGGCAACAGCTGCTGGATAAGTCAGCCCCGCCCCAAACACCAAGGTGTCCGGCCGGCAGGGCCCGGCTCGCCATCTGTCAGCCATTCCCTCGCGAGTCCGACCGGCGCGGCCGCCCGAGGCGTTGTCTCATGACATCGCTCGGGCAGTGACGCGATAATGACGGCTGACTTCGTGGTTTGTATCGAAGCGCTTAGGAGTCCGACGCTCAACCATCTTACATGGTATTGCGCTGGCAGTCTTCTTGTTGCTATTGTATGCTGCCTTTTTCGGAATCCAATGGTTAATTGGTGGCAAATTGCGCTGGAACTGTCACAAGCCTCATCCACGAATGTGTGATTAACGTTAAATATTTAATATGGCTACATAAGCACTACGTCCTAGGTCTGGATCGGCCGCTTTTTACGCGAGTTATTTGCAAAAAACCGAGGGGGGTCCGCTCGACCCCCCCCCCCTCCTATAGGGCGAGGGTAAAAAAATGACACATTCTCTTAGTGGACGGCGTTGGGCCGAAGGCTCAGTCAAGCACGATTTAAACGTGCTCTGCAGCGTGATTCCACAGCCTCGGCCGCGCCGTCTCGAATCGAACATCAATGCCAATAATCCACTGCAACTATAATCCCCTCCCCAGATGTCCAGTTTTTCAGCAGCTGCAGACGTCATCCTGACTCACCGCCACCAAACTTGTCTCAGTCAGCGACCTTGCAGGTTCAATCCCTGATCGGACGACGGGTTTGATGGAGGCTTGATCCCTGCTGTAGCTTCCCCTGTCAGTAGCGAGTTAGCTGTCTTCGTGGGAGCTTCCGTCCAGCTCTTGTCTCATTCGCTGCATTTGCCGTACCATTGCAAACTCAGGCTTTTAACATGAGAGCGTTGGCGATATTGGTTATCTGTGTTCTTGGATCGGTAACAGCAACTCCAATCAGGGACGTCACAACGATTTTCAGAGCGAGAAAAGAATTGGCAGGTAAGGTGTGATGTAATAGTCTGCTAGAAGGGAGCTAAATACTGCACTTTATGTCAATGCTAATTTTTCCATCCATAGGCATGGGTAGTGAGAATATCAGGTCTAGACATATGACATCATGTTTGATCTAATTTTTTTTTTCTAAGAATCGATCAAGTGTGCTGAAAAACAAAAGTTAGCATGCTGGGGGGAATACTTGTTGCTTGACGTTTGCATGACTTTGTAAGTATGCAATTTGTGTAATTCAAAAATGGACGGAATGCTTCAAATTAAGATTTTCATTTAATTGTGCTGCGTTTGGAGCCATTGCCTTTTGGCTGAAATGAGCTGACAGCTATCGGTCTAACAGTTGGGATATTCAGGCCATATCCAAACTATTGGTCGCTGGAGGTTAGAGCTCATATCTTCAGATCAATAGCAAACATCAGCACTTCCCACATCAACACCTGCAAATCGCTACCTATAGGTAGGTATAGGTAACGCTAAAAATATGGGGAACAATGTCAGAATCGCGGACAGAACGGCACATTATGAGTCAGATAAGATCAGAATGCCACTCAAAATCGGTGATCACTGGCCATTGCAGAGGTAGGTGGTTGACAACCTTAGGACTTTTCTTTGTATACCGCATTTCTCTAGAAATGTACTCTGAGACTTGATAGTATGAATTAACATGAAGGTAATAATTTTACTGACACAATTATGTATGCGTTTGCGCAAGGCCCAAAAACTACGAACATTACATCGGTGCAGATGCTCTGAAGGGGACTTCGGACATCTGCACCGATTCGCGAGATGCGTCTTGCTATGAAGGTAAATGTCTACGCTTGACGACGGTTAGGGTTAAAGCGACAGATCCCGTTTAATGCTGGTACAAGGCCGCCAACATTACGCGGGTAATTCTACCACCGAGATAAGTGGATAGGTGCGTCATACCATGCCTGCTATACCGATAAAAATGAGGTCAAGAGTGTAAATCATCAGAATAAAATCCAACCGATCCACAGCTCGATCATCGAGCCGGCCATCACTCAATGCAAGAAAAATGTCATTCTTTCGTCACTTTGGCGATGGCTGCGGCTGAATGTAACAAAAATTAAAATAAAAAGTTGAAACTATATAGTTGAAAATATAAATGAATAACGACGAGCAAATTCAAAATAAATCAACATAAACGCATCAACCTAAGCTCAAATCAATATATATCCTGTATTTCTCAGGCTTAGCATTAGTGATTGCTTAAATTAATCCTGCAGGTAGCAAAATCAGACCAAACAGTCCGGCAGTAGTCCCTTCTCAGCGTAATCTTTAGGCAATCCACTATTAAGAGTCTTAGCATTTAATGGCTCGCTTCACAGGCAATAGCTTCCTAGTCACTTTGTATCCTTTTGACCAGAAAAGTACCTCATTATGTGAGGGATTATGTCAACAGGAAATTCCTGAAGCGTGATGCTGAATAATTTAACGCATAATTCCCATTAAAGGCATTCGATATGTGACAGCTATTGCCACAGCTGGTAAAGACCAGTATAAGACGCGATTGTGGTTTAAATCCGCAGAGATTTTGTGTGTCGTTCCCTGAACTTGCTGATATAAGAAGGATCTGTATCCTTCTCGATTGGTATGTCGAACCCATCGGGATAAAATCGTCACATAAAACGTAGCTTTTGGTTAAAACATTAATGGCGTTCCTCTTTTACCTTTGCAAACTATAACAAATATATTGTGCAATTAAATAAGCCAAAATAGTGAGATATGGATAACAAACTTCAGCAATTAATCCTCCGTGGTACTGTTCCCATTTGTAAAGAGTCTAGTCCTACGTACCCAATACCCCGATAATTAATCGGGTCTCATGTCCATGTTGTCACTTCCAACACACCCATTTGAGGCCTCTCTGGCGGCTGGCCTGCTCTGCTCCAGTGTTCCATGCCTTCGAGTCTTACTTGGCATTAATGAAATTGTTGACTGATTGCTGCATTGGTTGAGCACTCTATTGCGGTGCTCTTGAAAGACGGTGCAGGGCCGTGGATTGCATATGAAAGGAATATAGCACGAATAAGCCAATGACGAATGACGAACAAGTACCCTTCCGATTATATCTGACCTGGAGCGAGCCAAACATGAACAAGCTATTGACGGCTGTTATAAGACGCGTGAGTATTATTGGATACCAGCTAATGCGTGTTCATTTGTGTCTTTGCAGCGTCGTGTGAGGCCACCGGACCCTCTGAGAGCGACCCGTGTGTCTTCTGCAAATGCTTCTCGGGCAAAGGATGTGTAGTGAGTTGAAAGGAGTTCTCACACCTACCTATACCTACCATATAGCTACCTATAGCCTTATGTCCTTACCTATGCCTACAGCCTATACCTACCTATACCTATAGCCTACCTCTACCTAGTTATATTATAGCCCTTGGCCTGATTTGTTACTGAGCCACGTTTCTGCGCGAGAATGTGAAATGCAGGCGCGGGTCAGGCGTTCCCCGGTGCCGACAGTGATCCGGTGGACACTGAGTAACGCCCAGTCTGATGGATAAGGTGTCGGTAACGGGCTACAGTCTCAACACTTTGCAAACACTCGAATAATTAAGGATGGCATGCCAATTGCCCATTGTGACACCCCGGTGTTTTTCTCAGACAGTATCCGCCGTGCTTTTCGTAAACAGTACCTGTAAACGGATTTTTACATACGACAAATGTGTAAGACTCCCCACGTAACGTTGTGTAATGTGTATTATCACCATCAACCTCACCCCCTGAGGTTGATGGTAGAACTACGTGAAGTGAGCACCAGTGAAGTGAGCTATGTGCCGTTATCTGCTAAATTTGACCAGCTATTGTCCTTCGCAGGCAGTATCAGCACGATGCGACTGGGACCGCAACCAGGAAAAGTACGAGAGCGAGGGGTGCCGGGCCGAGTTCACCCCGGAGTTTGCTGTCCAAGTGTCGTCTGTGGCGAGGGTGAGGTCAAGGACGCTTCTGTGACGGCCGGCGTCGCCACCGGATTGGGAGATGTCGAAGAAGAAGGATCGTCTGCGGTAGAGGCTGCAACACCAGAGCTGAAGGAAGATGAGGGGGAGCGCGGAGGACAAGATACGGTGTCCGAGGTTATGACAGAGACCTTGAGCACCACTGAGGTGTCAGCGATCACACCTGAACCGCCAGTCACCACAAAGGAGCCTGCGAGCACCAGTGAAGTGGTAAAAACTACCACTGAGTCACCAGCCACCACAGAAGAGCCCGCGACTACCACTGAAGTACAGGCCACTTCTGAGGCGCCAGTTACCACCACAGAGCCTTCGAACACGACCGAGTCTACGACTGAGCCCAAGAGTATCGCGCTCACACCCGCGCCCGTGGTCGATCATACAGGCAGTGAAGCCGTCGATAGCCCTTCTCAGTCAACGTTTTCATCAGTTGAAGTAACATCTGAAACTGCAAAGTCAGATCTCGTGGGGTCGGCGATTTCGGTACAGCTATCGCAAACAGCAGAAGAAGACAAAGTATCCACCAATGCGCCTGAAGAAAATGCCTCCGACGGGACAGTCAAGCCTGGAGACAAACAAAATATCGAACTAAAGGAGGACATTCTAGACGAGGTCGAAGGCTCTGGGGGTTCAGACGATTTGACATCTCCTGGCGTTGAAACTGCGTCATCCATCCCAACTGTCCTATCAGGCCAAGACACTGATTCACTCACGCAACCTATCGCTGATTCAGCGCGTTTCGGAGAAAATGAAGTCGCGTTAGTAGAATTCGAGGCATCTGATGACGGAGCGGCTTCCTCTGAACTACACGCCGAAAGTGATCCAATGGAAAGCGATAATGTGTTTCCGGTCTCTGAAGAGTCCGACGGTTCCGGCCTAGGTTTGGAGCTGAACGATGAACAGGATACGTTTGTCGTTTTGTCTGGCTCAGAAGTCTAGATGGAATGGCTTGGATTGGTATGTAGGGTGTATAAGCGAGCAATAAAAAGTCGCTAGCATTGAATGCGGAATGTAGTCTCGAAATAAATGACACGCCAGCCTGCATGATAGAATGTAGTTGTTTGATCGTGCAAAAAAGAAAATACAAGATAACGGATGCCATCGGTGTTGTGTTGAGAGGAGGGGACTCATGCTTGAACAAAATAATCAGTTTAATTGTAAGAGAAAGGATGCATGCGTGAATTAATAAATGGGGCAGAATGAGTCTAGGTGGCGTGCAGAATGAATGATAAATGGGACAGAATGAGCTAGGTGGGGTCCATCTGAGGTACCGTTCGAGGACGACAGAATGCGGGAAATTAGCATAGATACGATTAAATTATACATAGACCTCTGTATACAAGCGGGGTGCCACAGGGCTCAGTCTTAGGAGCTCTATTGTTCTCCATGTTTGTTTATGACATTGCCGACCTCCTAAATGGATTCATTTCCACATTTGCCGACGATTCGAAAGCCTATCAAAGTATACAGAGGTCTATGACTTAAGCAATACCATGAGATACCTACTCGTATTTCAGGCAAAAGTTTTAACTAACGCGACTGACGAATCTGTATTCTGAAGAAAACGATCATCTTTCCAGCTACAAATCTTGTAAAAATATGCCCCACAAGACATCTTCTATACTTGACAGTGAGTAAGATATATCAACATTTTGCATTACGCTCTACGATACCCTAACGGCAAGGAGAGCCTGTACTGGTAGGTATGCGTATTCGTTGTTCAGCGGGGGGTGTCCTGCTGACGTGTTTCAGAAAACTTATGGAAATGATAAAACAAATGTTTCAAAATGCGACCCTTCTTTTTGGGCCCTGTTTCAGCCGCCAGACAATATTATGCAAAAAGTCACAATAGCTTTTATCAGCTGACCACAAACACGGTTATTGTTAACGAAGTTAGTATCGCCTGGCGGTAGAACCATGAACTAAAGTTACCCTAACAGACCACCGAACTGGGCGGGGGAGCCACCAGTGTGACTGTGTGGTTGGCAGAGCTATACTCCCACATTTTTTCGTTTTGAAGAGCCTCAGCATCAGGACAACAGCAGCGGGAGACGCATACGTCATCTCATCGAGTGTTCATTTCGTCAGGTTGTTTATCGGGGCCTTAGGGCCGTCCTAGGTTTACTGAGGTCATTTGGCGCCCATTCGTTTGCGTCCTTAGACAAAGAATTTCACAGTGGAAGTGCTACCTAAGAGTATGCGTTCTGCATTATGTAAGTCGACTGCTGCGTTTGCCATGCGTGCCACGAATGTTACGTCATTGTGTCCTCGCCTCCCGACAAAGACAGAAGCTTGTGCCATCATCGTTTTATTAATTACATCACATCCAATACAACACTACTGCTCCCGAAGATGTTGGGCAGCGCCACTTCGGCGCACACCGACAGGGGATGACATACGGCGGCAGCATAAGGCAATATCGTCTAGTTCTGGCAAGGCAATCACGAATCATCAGTCATAGTCCTAGCGCGCGTCAGCCGATTTAAGTTCGTCTAGCAGCGGATGTACTTGCTGTTCTTGCATAGGTATCCAGGCTTGATGGGTGTGATCGGCTGGACGGGGCGATACTTGGGTCCGTAAGTTCTGATGCGGAGAAGGATCTGCTCCACGTAGCTGACAACCAGCAGGCTCTTGTACTTCTGCACAATGCTGATCACCACCTCCTGGAAGATGCTGATCAGCTTAGAGCGCGAGATCTTGACACTGCTGAGACCGAGAGATAGTCGGCAGATAGCAAAGGCACGGCGGATCTCAGTCTGGCTAACCTTGAGCTGCTTTCCCTTTACCAAATCGATGATGCTAGAGAGCTCCTCTGAGGTCAGGCCCGGCAGAAGGCTGAGGCCAGACAGTGAGCTCTGCAGACTGCCCATCGTCAGACTTCCCTTCGTCACACGACGGAAGAGCTGGAAGTAGAGGGGAATGTCCGACGGGTAGACGGGAGTCTTCAGCGTCGAGTGGAACACCTTGTAGACCTGCGGGCCGGCAAAGATCGGGAAAGGCTTCAGGTAGCCAGGCAGCTTCGGCAGGAAGTCCTGCAGGAAGTCGTAGAAGAGCTTGCCGAAGGGCAGCTGGCGACGGACCTGCACCTTGCCGTAAGCACCGATGACGAAGCTGAGGAAGCCATCACGAACCTTGACGCTCGGAAGAGGCATCTTCAGATAGTACATGTGGAGGTACAGCTCCACGAGGGCCGACTGCACGCCAGTACCAGAGATGGTGGCGTCCTTCAGCTGGTCGTCAATCTCCTTCACGAGGTCCTCGATGTCAAACTCGCCAACGGAGATGCTCTTGGGCAGGCCTCTGTAGTAGCGCGTGAGGACCTCGTAGCAGTTCTTCTGCACGATCTCCTGTCCGCTGGCGCGGAGAAGCAGAACAGTGTGTGCCAGGATCGACTGCACATTCTCAATGGAGACGAAGACGAAGCGGGTTCGGAGGATGACCACCAGCTGCTCAACCTGCTTCACCGGGAGGCTGATACCAGAGAGAATGTAGATCGGCGCCCGAGTGTACTCGGGGTACTGGATGACGGGTCTCTTGGGCACCGGCAGCTGAGGCACCGGCACCTTGTACTGGTGCAGCAGGACGCGGAAGAACTCCACGCTCGGGATGTTGCTGACCTTGTTGATGCGCAGGAAGTAGCGAATCGAGCTGAGCACAATCTGGCGAACGCGAATCACAGTCAGGGACTTTTCCAGACGGTTCAGCAGACCCAAGCCTATGTAGGCCATAACGTTGGCATCACGCAGATACTTGATGTCAACGCTGATACCAGCCTTCTTCAGCTCAGCTCGGATGTAGACCAGCTCCTTGGTGCTCAGAATGAAAGTGCCGATCGGGTAACGCTTGAAGAGAGACTTGAGCAGACGCTGGTACTGGGCGACCACCGACACTCCTTGCCCAACTTTCGGCAGAAGGTCTGAGTTGTGGATGAAGCGGATGATGGTACGTCTGGCTTCCACACTGATACGCACGCTGCTGCCAAACACCGAGAAGATTTTCTGGGAGACGTAGTCATCAATGGGCACCTTCTGGTCAACCACCGTCACCTGTCTGATGATGCCGGCGAGACGCTGGTACAGGAACTCAAGGAATCCATCTCCGAACGGCTGAGCCGGGACTGACGCCAGCGTCGACAGGTATTCCCGAACGGTGTACAGGAAGACACTGGGGATGGTCTGCTGCGGGATGACGTAGCCGAGGCAGCGAGAAGCCACGTAGAACTGCTGGATGCCGGCGAGCAGCTGGGTCTCCGTCAGCTGCAGGCGGTTCTCGCTCAGCTGTGTGAGGACGAAGCTGAGGTCAGTCGGACCAGAGTAGGCCGGCAGTCCACGGAACAGACGGCGGAAGGCGGCAGCAGCGGCGGCACCACTGTTCGGGATGACGTTGGCGTGAATTATGATTCGCATCAGCGACAGCTGCAGGGAAGGCTGCTTCAGCTGGTTGAAGCGTTGTATCAGGACGCTAGCAATCTCCCTCATCTGGACAGCTGACAGGATGACGTTCTGGTACTCGAACTGGTCATAGCCCGGAACGTCAGCGGGAACAATGGTCTGGAACTTGAGGTCGTTTCCAATAACTCCCTTCTCTCCTTGGCCTCCGATGATACGGTTCGTGATGTCACTGCTGCTTCCCTGAAGGCCACGGATGCGCTTGATGATTGTCTGGCGTCCCTCCTCGTAGATGCTGGCCAGACCCTCTGGGACCAGGATGTTATCAATGACAACGGAGCTGTCGAAGATGTGAAGACGGAAGGACTGAGATCCACGTGGGATCAACGGCGTCACCACTTGCATCACGTAGAGGAGATACGCCTGCACGGAGTAGATGCGCGTGACCAGGAAGAATCGCTGTGTGTGCCAGATGAAGGCCTCGTAGGTAGCCTCCAGTTGCAGAGGCTGGACGCCCTGGGACGCCAGGGCGATGATGAAGAGGGAATAGGCCCCCTTGATGTCGTCGATGGTGAGACCCTGGTGATGCTCCGGCAGCTTCAGGTAGACACGGTTGGCGGCGGCTTCGGTGATCTTGCGGATGCTGACGTCCAGTTTCGGCACGGTGATCATGGCCAGCAGATCCTTCGGAGTCGCCTTACCACCAGCACTGTGAAAAGAAAGGAATGGTGGATGTCAGCAATGTGTGCGTAGCATGAACTGATCAAGTAGACTGTTAACGCATGAAGGTATGTGATCTGAGGGCCTGTGAAGGTAAATCTTCAGACTGCTGCCCAACTATCGCTCTACACATCGGTTTCGTTATTCTTTAAAGCTCAATGTGGAAGCTCAATCTCAATGTTAAAGCTCAATGCTTACAAACAGCTACATCTTCAGGGCATACTACCTTCGTGACATTTATAGCCACTACGCTCCCTCCAGCACAGCTAGCTTCTGATGCCTGGCGTTACTCACGAGTTGGTGAGCTGCAGAATGTTGAGGATGATGCGTACGGTCTTGGCCGAGATTCCGGAGAAGATGGTCAGCATCTGCTTGATCACCAGCTGCACATTGGTCTCGTAGTTGGGTCCGCGGTACGCCAGAGTGTTGAAGCTAGCCAACAGACGGCGGCGGTTCTCCTCGAAGGCCTGTCGATTAAAAGGTCGGTCAGCACCTCAGTTTTGGAAACAGATTTAGAAGGGGATGCCCTAAAAGACATGTAAATAAATATTATGACATGTAAATAAAGGGTGCAATGAGGATGCCAGGCCTGCTAAACGATTCATTTATCAATCAATAAACTCATATATGAATGAATGCATGAATGAATGAATGAATGAATGAATGAATGAATGAATGAATGAATGAATGAATGCACATTGATTAATGAAATATCTGTAAAGGCATCCGGCACAAGCCGTAAGTTCCTAGCAACTGTCAACGTAGATTAAGAGATTTAAAGTTAATGTTAACGAATAACGTTCCTGAAGTTTCATACCGACAGGCAAGAAAACGTCTTTTGCCCCATTTCAGACTGTTAACTGAATGATTCTCTCGCAGTTCACCAGTTTTAGTTTCTCTATTAAATTACAGTCTACCTCTGCGGCAGCGTTCAGCTGACAGACACTCACCTTGATAGCCAGCTTGTAGCGGTTGTCGAAGATCTCGCGGTCGAGGTTGAAGCGCGACTCGAGAGCGCGACGGACCACAATCAGCGACTCCTGGTCCAGGATGTTGGGCAGGTTGTGGTCGATGTGATCCAGGGCAGAGATCAGCTGGATAAGGCTGCCGTAGCTCGACTGAAAAAGACGCACGCATGTTGTAAGAATGAGACATCGAGGCGGAACTGCACTGGCTGGATGGACAGTTTAAATGGGGAAAATAGGAATGCCCGTAGATAAGCCTCATGGCAATTACACGGAACCGCACGAACACATTCTTGAATGTCATATTAGTTAATGAAAAATTAGTTATTAAATACTTTTTGTTTCGCTTCAATAACAAGTTCCATTATTAACTAGGTACACTTGACCGAGCTGACGAAAGACCTAATGTTTTTAGTAAATTCGCACCAAAGCTTTGACATTGGCACACAACAGTGGTTGTGGCTGTTTCACTCAAATCGTGACAAGTTGACAGCAAAATGATCCCAATTCATTGACGACCAAGGCTATGCAGCACCGAAACTCGCCCAATGCTGTCGCATTTTCTTTTGAACAGCCAACGCAGTGTTACGCTTATTGGGTAACGTTACCCTTTATTTCATTATGATCCGATCGAATAACGAGGGGCGCAAGAGTGTCATGGCTTTTTAATATTGGTGCGGAGGCCAACTTCGCTGCAGACTTCAATTGACGCTATACAGCAGCAATGTCAGGATAATTTTTCAAAATAATGAAGAAAGAACTTTTGTTCCTTCGTTCATTGGGGTTTACGGGCGCGTCGACTGCGATGGTCATTTTGCGCCCAAAAGAACTTTTGTAAGGACAGCGTTTTTTCAAGCCAGTATGTAGCAATTGGAAAGGAAATACCATATAGCAAAGTTACAATACCCTACGTTCTCACTAACTTAGAAAGGGCCTCCCATGTATGCCTCCCACTAGCCACGCCGCTGTAACGGGGGCTACTGAGCCACCGCGCTCAATCTCACCTGGTAGGCGGTCGACTGCAGATATGCAGCCAGTCCACTTTTGAGCAGCACGTTCAGCTGCTCCAGGTTCACCGTCACACCCCGCTGGTGCAGGATCACCGATGCTGACGCCACCAGCGAGCGCAGGTCCAGGCTGACGCCTCCCGCCGCCAGGCCAGGGACCGATTTCTGCAGGTATCCAGCGATCTTCCCACACTGCGGTACACTGGGCACCACGGCATCGGTCAGCGTGTTCAGAGACTCGCTGATGATCTGGAGGACGCCAGTGCGTGTCGCCGGCACCACGTCCGGGAAGTTGTTGATGAGGTTGAAGCGGAAGATGGCTTGGAGGGCATCGTTGCTGAGCACGTCGTAGTGTTTCACACCACGTTCTTTCACGTAGCCGCGCAGGTGGGAGATCTCTTCGCCGGTCAGCTTCGCGGCGACGGGGTTGCGCAGGCAGCCGCAGCCGCTGCGAGCGAAGAGGACGTTTCCATAGGCGGAGGCCGCCAACAGGAGGGCGAGCAAGCGGAAGTCGCAGCATGACTGAAACTCTGCGGGATGTGTGAGCGAAGCCGAGCTGGCAGGGAGCTGCGATTGTCGGTTGGCAGGGGGCCGTTTTATCCCGCCACGGCCAGACCCTGTGGGCGTAACGGCCGTGTCTGTGACAGCCGTGTGACGCCGTGGGGCCCGTGACAGCGCCCGCCGGAGGGCCATAGGTCGAGGTCCGCGCGCACGATGGCTGTCACTCAGACGGCCGGCCGTCGGCTCGTGCACCCACAAAGCGGGTCATATTGCGGCCGCCAAATGACAGGAGTGATTCTGCACACTGCAACCCTGCTCAGAAACACGGGCTGGTGTGTAGAACGTCGGAGAGATTTCGTAAAGTAGGTAGGTAGCTCCACGTGGACATTGCACTACATTGTAAGCTCAGGCCGCAAAGATATTTCAGGCGTTCATTTCACAGCGATCAGCAGTATTGCGATCAGCAGTATAGATCAGCGATTGCAGGACGACCTGCAGTAGTTCGTCCGTCCATCCATTGTCAATATCACTTCAGATTCCTAATGACTGTAGAATGATGTGATTCCCATTCACGCTACTTATTAGATTTCAAGCTTAGACCGGGCTTAATAAGTGATCACTGATCAGTCCAACCTTTGCAGCTTCACCGACTCATTCGGAATTGTATATTGTGCCCCTGACGATATGATGAATCATGAATGGCACTTCAAACATCGTTAACTTCTTAAGCTACAATCTATTATTTCCACACATAACCTGTGCGTTTCTCCTTCTCAGGCATATTATTTGCGTCGTTATTTCTCTCCCATTATTGCTGTTGCTATATCATCCCCAAGCATTTTCATTATTTGTATTGTCATAGCAATGTCGACGGTCTCATATCAGACAAGTGTCGAATGTTAATTCATCATCATGCAATCAGTGACCACTGACCCCTTAAAGATTACGATCGTTATGAACGATCTTCGACGTTGGATTCTTCAGATTCCGGAGCTCTTTGCGTAGAAGGAATATCTTGCTACACCTCTTTTCATCCTAAAGTGAGACTCCTCCATATTTCTCTTCTTTTTCTTTGCCGCCTCTTCCCATCTCATGCCGTTTGCGTGAAGATGATGGTGTGCTAACATGAAAGTTCACTTCATACATTCCTTGGGCCTCCCAACTTCTTGCATCCTGTAACACTTTGTCACGAGATTGTCACTTGGAAAAATCAACACAACGTTCTTCATTCATTTCTGTTCCCCAGTTATTTCGCTTCGTACTTAAAATTTCAGCGTAATCTGAGTGCAAATTTCGGTACAACATTCGGTTCTGTTTCAAATTCTTTATGCATTCTTTAAATTTCGAAGTGCTTGTTCAATTTAAAGGTGGCATCGAGTTCCAAGGAAGTAACAAAGACTAAAATGACCGATTGTTCATATGACCCGGCGGTTAAGGTTTACCTGGGACCGATTCTGATTCTGGGCGGCCTTCACCATCTACCGGCACGACTTCAGGGCCTGCTTAGTAAGTACCTGCGTAGCAGTCAGATCAATAGGTATCACATTATTATAGTTGTATAAATCTTTTGCTTTTGGATACTGATATAAATCATCAACTAATTATTTAGTTTGTTTAGCGAGCAGGCAGAAATAAAAGGTTTATGAATGGACTAATTATTTGTAACTCTTTCTCATTTTCGAGCTCATATAATAAATAATGAATTCACAAGGGATAAAAATACCAGCATAAATATGGATCAACTAAAGCACATGTTTCTGAAGAGTGTGTATTGTCTTGTTTTCTGCACTGTTCCTTCTGTAGGGGCGTTGATGACGGCCGGGGTCAAGGATGTGGAGCTGACAGAGGTCCCCGACTACAGACGGCTCTGGATAGAGGTGAGAGACGCAAACGCACAGCCCCGAGGGCGCAAACGCAAGACCTTGAACTACACCTCTTATATATAGGTTTGTTTGTGTGGTAGTCATCACCAATGCTGCCACTTAAGTGAATGTTCTAATTGGTTCTTCTATAAGACTCTATAACAGCAATACTGTTAGGGAAGAATCACGTTGTGATTCATAGTATATTATATTATTATATGTGATTTATGGTATATGTATATTATGGCCTTACAAATCGCGTTAACTGTACTTTAGCAGTTAACGAGAGTTGGTGTTATATTAGGTATATAGACTTGCTCTTTTCAATGACCACTGACCCGTGCGCACAGGTCCACGACATGTGCGTTTGGACCGGTGACCCGGGTGACCTCTGCTGGGGCGGAGACGGCAGCCAGGACCCGCTCTGCACAGAGGCTGTGACTGCCGTCACCAGCGCCTTATGAACCACCAGGAAGGGTGAGACAGAATACACAGCTGAAGGTGCGATAAAGAAGAAAAGCGAGACATGAACCAGAGACCCGTGGAGCTCCAAAGCGATCGACTCACAATGCACGGTGCGTTGGCAAGTCACTAAGATAGAAAACATTCATGGAGCCCTCTCAACACAAGTACGTGGTGCTGGCCCTTGCAGAGCTGAGCTTCACGAGGAATGGTGATTCTCGGAACTCGGAAGCAACTTGCAGCTGTGATGACAGAGTCCGGGTCGAAGCAAGCCGTCCTAGCGTCATTTTCGACACTTGAGAGTCGGACAGGTCGGGTTCTGGAGCTTGATTAAGTTTGCAATTTGCAACGTATTTATTTGGAATTGTTCCAGGCCCCCCCCCCCCATAGCTTTTCGTAGCCTGCAAGTTTTAAAAATGTAACAGTGGCCGAAAGATACGAATTATAAATTGATTTATATGCCCGTGAAGATACTGAACAAAATAATAATGAAGAGGACCTGGGTTGACCCAGGCTGCAATCAGGATTGAAGAACTGTAAAAATGAACAATGAATACAAGAGTGTTGATCAATGTACTCAGTTTAGAATAGTTTATGACAAGGCATAGTTTCTTTCAACATCTCATGTCCCTTATTCCATTAACTTTGAATGTTATGCGAGTCGTATGTTCGTCATTGATGTGAACGTGTTCTTTTTTTCAACCGTGCCTGTTTGCTCATAACCGTGTACTCTGCTTATGACTAATTTCTTTTCGACGTCTTTTTCATGTGAACATCAATGGCCTTGACAGGCATGGAAAACTGCCTACACTGAAAACCTGCACTTCTACCTTGCTTCTACCTCATATAATTTCTTCTTTTTGGGAACGCGTTTAAATCTGGCAGCCTAGGATTCACGTGGAAACATCCGGTCTTCTGTCCAGTGAACATTCACTGGCGCACTGGCGCCTCAATTAAAGGGCAAGGCTGCCGGACCCCGGCAATTGCTGCAGTGTAGAATGTAGATATGGGACCTTGGGTGTAGAGGAGACAGAAGGGGAACATGAGACATGCACGAGGGAGTCTGACTTGTCGCCCGGCGCCTTGCAGTTGCAAAGTAATTTCAGGCTGGCAATGTGCAACATACCGTTTATCTTATCGATCTCTTTATTTCATGTGGCAGTACATAGTAGGCTCACGACACGACTTAAAAACGTCTGCAACTATACATCAAACAACATTCCTAAAAACTTGAATTGTAAATACAATGACGTTTTAGGTTGACTTACAACACAAAAATAGGCTCCTTACGGGCGGCCCAAAGCTAATATAAAAGAGCTTTTTCGCGAGTTCTCCACATAAGTGAAGATGTATCGATGAGTTATTCGTTTTATACGTGTCATTACATGGAACTCATCATAGGAGGGTCTGATTTCGGTACCGATTCTTGCCTGCCTAGAATCCTAAACTTCTACAACCCAACAGTTCGGTCGACATCAAACCTCAAGGTCGTCTGAGTCAAACTAATAGTAGTGCCCCATGGCAATACGCCCTACAGTATAGGTACCAATGACATCCGTGTCAAAAGTGCATCACACTTTGACCTTCAGTGGAGCCCGTCGGCGGCGCCCTGATGTAAGTCACCTTTGACCCTACGGCCATATCCGGCCACATGACAGAGTAAATGTCTGGTACACTCGGGGGCAGATTGATGTTCCGCCACTCCCTACCTATCGGGCTCCCATGGCTCAGCATTGGCTGCTGCCAATGGCTGGCACTGGCATGCAGTGCTGAGCAAAGCTGAAGGCAGGCAACACTGGCAGCAGCCAGTGCTGAGCCATGGAAGCCCGATGGGTAGGGAGTCACGAAAGTAGTAGTGGAACATCAATCTGCCCTCGAGTGTACCTATAGATGAGTCGAACTGGTCATATTGCTGAAGCATGTGGTAGCTGTTGGAGTTTAGTCAGCAAAGTGGATTCCATGTTAGCAGGTGTTTTACTTACCTACCGTTGGTTTACAGGTAGGTTCAGCTTTCACGAAAGTAGTTAGGTTAGCTATTTAGAGCTTTAATGTGAAATGAAATGTCACATGCACTGGCGGATCCAGCTGCAGAGTTTTGGGAGGGGCAAATTAACGATAACAGTATCGTGGTTCTTTCCATGCACTGTCTATAGGCGTAATGTTACAGTTTTGCCGTTTGGGAGGGACAATTGCCCTTTTTGCCCTCCCCTGGACCCGCCACTGGTCACATGTTGTCATTACCTGTAAGCAGTGCAATTTCCACCCTGGGCGTAGATGAATCCAGGAAATAAGGCAAGGCTCGGCCATCAACGCACATGATAAAAGCGTGCATGGCGTCTAATTGTAGTGAAAAGTAATAGTCCACTTCTGTTTCTTCTTCTTTCAGGTAAGTGTTCACGTGCCTGTTCAGCCTATAAGTGGTAGTGTGAGCATTGAGCAGGCAGTGAACAGTACATTTTACACGTTTAGCGCCATCCCCGACCACCATTCCAAGACTACCATTTAAATGGAATGCAAACGACTAAAACATTTGTCTTGTTATGAACAGCCGACGCCATTAGCACTGCGTGTATTTCGCAAGCCAAGTCCGTCTAGACGCTAGTGTAACCGACCACAGCCGACGGCGAATCCATTCGAGACACAAGTGGCAGTGCTAAACGAGGCACCAGACTGGTTACTTTGTTGAGCCCAGCCGTGACCCTCTACCGTGTCTGGATATCAGTTTCACACCAATCCCCCTGACTTTCAGACTATGAAAAGTTTCGCCCTTGGAGTCCGGTGTTGACATGTCTGGGTGTCACGCCAACGGCATTGAAGTGGTCGATGATTGGCGGGGGTCGTCGACCTGACCTGGCGTCCGATAAGAGAAAGACAGTTATATAAAGGCACCTTATTAAATATACCTTGACAGACTGACATCTCCTTTTAGACTGAAGCACATTTAACGAGCTTTGATCTAGATAATAAATGTTTCATAGACTGTAGACATCATTTGAGCATGAACGCCTTGGTAGCGGCAACATACCGCATTATTCACTTTTCAGTTTTTTTTTCTTGCAACTAACCCGAACCAAGTACCTACTGTGATTTCATTTATATGCGATGCTTCATAGTTTTCATAATGACGGACGAAAAAGAAAAAGCGGGTGTGTATACTGTACATATATGACATAGCCCATACTATGAGTATGCATCAACCAACCCCTCCCCTTCCCCTTAAAAAAAACACA